>NC_028358.1:19646497-19648411 GCF_000741045.1 Vigna radiata var. radiata | reverse complement strand
GATACAAAATCATACTGCAGATGTCTTATAAGGTAACAAATAATATAAATTATGCTCAGTTCCACATCAACAATTTAAAGCCAATAGCCTCCTTCTTGATTAATTTCCATAGGCCATGATTAAATTGGAGCTCAAGAAACGCAGTAAAAGCTACAAAAACTCATGAAAAAAACTATTCACTAAAACTATTTGTAAAACATACCACCAAAGAGGTGAGAGTCAAGGCTTGCATTAAAACTATATGTAAAACATACCCTCTGTAACTTGAATTGACACAACAAAATTTAACCAAGGATAACTAAATGGAGTTGTTTGAGGGCTGATAAAGGGCAAATAAATGCAAAAACAGCCAGCAGCTGAAGCTGGGCATGAGAGCATTTTTGCCAAAATTATACACATTTGACTTTTGAGTTGACTTTTTGCAAATGAACTCCTACACTTAAACCAGTTGTGGTAAACTTCAAAATTCCCTTCAGTGCTTTCCACATGTTTTATTTGGTTTTCCTCTACTTACATATATACAAGTTAATTTAAACAGGCCTTTAATTGCTACCATTGAATTTAAAAATAGCTTGATATTTACTTACAAAGCTCATCTGTATATAATTATTTCCTTGAATTGCAATTGCCTCTTCAATTTATGCAATTTTGGATTCTATAGTATAAACGCATTCTAATATCTCTTGACTGCTCACAAACCTAAAGAAGTGATGACTTGGGCCCAAGCCCAATGTCCTTAGTCTAGTATTTCTTTTACTTGTAATAGACATGTGTACAATGTGTTAGGCATGTGGTACATGTAGACCTATATATAGGCATGCTAACACATCTTGTAATGACTTTTGAGATTAATGAGAATTAGATTTCTGAAACCCAGAATAAATTCTCTCTTGAAAGTCATAGGCTAGAGAGTCCAAAGACTCCCTTTAGCCACCTTCCAAGCACACCTCATTATTTCATTTTTCCAATTACTCCACCGTGCTTCTCTCTCCTCCACGGAGATCCACTCTCTCGCTGCCACCTCCTCTGCCTGCGTCAGCCCTTCCAAACATCAGCACATCCTCCTCTTCATTTCGCAAACACGCACCATTTCATTTTCATCTCATAGATACCTCGAGAGCATCTTCTCTCTCGAAGAGCTCCTCTCCTGCAGTTCATCACAGATTCATCATTGTTGCATCTTTTCAACGGTAAAACCCATTTTTTCTCCACAGATATGTCCATTATCATCTCAGATCTTTATTCCTTCTCATCAGTTCATCTTTTCCACCAATCATCTTCCTCAAACCTAGGGTTTCCTCCTCATTTTCCACTTTCCTTCAAATTCAACCGATCAAAACCATTTTTCTACCGTTTAAACTGTTTTCTACCGATTGATTTTCGATTTCTATCGTTTAATCGGTCCAAATCGAGTTTCCCCCTTCTTCTAGGGTTTCTTCATGTCCGATTAGGGTTCGTTCATGATTTTAGGGTTTTTGCTTCGATTTCTTCCAATTTCTCACCAATCTAGAGTTGTCTTCATCATTCCGTTGCGTCTTCTCGTCGGAGAAGCTTCGAGGAGATCTGGGTCGAGCTTGCGTCGCCTATCGGTCCTCTTCCTCAAGGCCCCTTCTATCATGTGGTATTCAGAGCAAGGTTCTCTTCCTCGGGCTTCAAGAGATAAGTTTCTTGTATCGCTTCTCTCGGTTTGATTTTGTCTAAATCTGTGTTGTTTGATTCTCATCTCTGTTTTCATGTTTTCACTGTTTTGTGTTGATTTGCTTCCGCGTTGTTCATAATTTTGCCTTTTATGTCTTGATCTAGTTTAGTTGTGCGCTTTCTCTGAATGAGATTCAATCTATTTTGATGGAAACCCATTGAGGGCATTCCATTCAAAGGAGTATCAACTAAAGCTAAGGCTAAGAAAGGGAAGTG
>NC_028358.1:19640147-19643022 GCF_000741045.1 Vigna radiata var. radiata | reverse complement strand
TCCATCCTCATCACATTTCAGCATCCAAACCTCCTCTGCATCAACCTTATCTTCATCACCGAGTCTTCCATTTGCTTTCATCTAGCCACCAACACCGTTAAAATAGTGGTTTCCAGAATTTCTGCTTCCTACGGTCATCATCATCATAATTCAACTTATTCCGCTGCATTACATCATATCGTTCTTCCATCATATTTGTTCATCCTTGAATCTGAATTTTGTGTTAGGTCTTCAAGTTTGCGTGTGCTGTGCTTTGAGTCATTATTTTCAGTGTTACTTTCATTTTATTCGGTCTAATTCTTGTTTTGAGTCATTTTATTTTGAGCATCTATTTTAGTTTTGTCTAAGTCATGTCAATTGTGTTGATTTTGTCCAAAATTCTGAGTTGAGTTGTGCTTTCAGTTTCATTTACTCTGCATCGTGTGGAAAATTGAATACTAGATGTGTTGAATTGCTGCGATAGTGTGATATGCATACCGTATGAACTGTGATTTGTCTGAGACAATCAATTCGGGTGCACTACACTGCAGAATTAAGCAGTACTGTTTTCAGCAGCTTGACCGAACTGCAACCTCTTTGTTTGAGTCCAGTTTTTGTTTTTTTTTTTTAATCTGGTTTAGCATTAGATCCTTGCTGGACTTCTTACATTAACTCCTTAGTGTCTTATTCAAGTTTGAGTTGTTGTTTCTGGGTCCAATTAAGTGAACAAAAGCTATTTGAATCTTTGAGTTAAAATTTGGCTGGCAAAGTTGCTTGAAGTAGGAAAATATCAAGGTTAGCTCAATCAGATTTCATAAGTGCACGTTTCTACAGCCATATGCAATACAAAAAAGGTTGTTTTAGCATTTATAACGTGTTGAAGCAAAGAAAATGAATGTTTTAGCTGACCTATGTGTTTTCACTACTTGAACCACTAAATTTTGACCAATTTTCCTTTCACAAGTTGTTGCATGATTGATGTGTATTCAATTTGAACTCTGGAACATGATAGTTGGACTGTAGCAACAGGTTTGACCATAAAAAAGTTGAGCATAATCAATAAAAAAAATAACTATTGCACAAGTTTAAAAGCCATTTGGGTCAGTGCAGTCCAGTCTACATATTACATGAAAAATGGGACTTCCAACATAGACTGATCAGTTTTGGACTACATACTACATGTTAAGTTGAGTATTGGAAGAAGATAACCTTGAATAAGAATAGACTGATCAGTTTCAACTCAAATTCCAATATACATTGATAAGAATAATTAATAAAAAAATACTATGATAACAAGCAACACCTTTCAATTGTTCCCTTGGTAAACCATAAGGCATCACTGTCAAGTCCAGACACAAGAACAATTGAATAACCACCCTTTGCTATTTGATCTTGAGTTGCCTCCATTTGTATCAAGTGGTTGTGTATCAGACTGATATATATCCACAGTAACACTCTAATGTTTCATGTAGAAGGAACACTTTTAGTATGAATTGCTTAATTGACTGTTGATGACCATTGTTTGGATATAAAGCAAGTCTAGTTCACCATGTGTACCTACAGTATCATTACGATACAATTTACCAACATGTTTTAAATCATAACTTGGATAGTAGTTTTTGTGTAATTCCTTCAATAGTAGAATACTGAAAAATACTGTGTTGTCATGCTTCAACTTTAGATAAGTAGCACGAAACATTTTTTGTATATGTATAACCTTAAAAGGCAGGATGAAATTTTAGAAAGGTCATAGGCCAGAAAAAAATTAAAATGTTAACACATATTTCGTATAGGCATTGTAATAAATAAAACATTCCCTGTTATGTATGTGTTAAATTTGAGTAAGATGTACCTCTCTATGCTCTCAATTACATATATAGTTGAAGTCTTATGTGCTCTACATATTGTATTATGATTTTATTTACTTTCGTTTTAGTTTTTAACCACACATTTATTTAAAAGGTAGAGCCAAACTTAAAAACTTGTATTAATTTCACCAATATTTACAATGAAAATAGATATTATCTAATTTTTTATAACTGGACAACTTCAGACTTCACTGTCAACTTAAAAACCAAAATAGAAATTCCTACTACTCTTGCACAAACTTTTTGTACTGAAGCTTACGATCAACAACATGTTTATCTGAGTAGATAGAAAGCATAGACTAAAACAACTTTGCTTATACAGTCACCCCTCGCTTGACAATTTTGCTTATACAATCACCCCTCGCAACATCCCATAAAACACAAAAGAAAAAGGAAACAAAATTGTCAACCAAATCTTACTTAAAAAAGTCACCAACAAATTCCAACTAAAAGTCACCTTTTTAGATAAAAAAAATTTGAGGCAGAAAATCCTAGACCTCAAAATTAATAGTTGGTGAGGAGGAAGACTAAATAAAGTGTATGTCAAAAGCAAAAAAAAAAGATAAAAGTTGAGAGTTGAAACTAGATCAGAAAGCTCCTTAATCCGAGATTTGACCCCACTAAAAGTAGTCAAACATTTTTAACTACAACTTCTCTTCCATGTCACCCCATCCTACTACAACTTCTCATTCCTTAGCCTAAATCATGATAATAATATAACTTAGTGCAGACCCAAAAGGAGCCATGACATTATTACTGAATTGATGTACAAATATTTATGTGCTTGAAACAGACTCAATTGTTTTTATTAAAAGTGAATATACCTTAGTAGAATTGGATGAAAGTTGCTTTTGAAGGCATTTGTGGAATAACACTGTTAAAAGTTGCTTTTGACATTGGTTCAAAAATTGACATTGAAAGAGAAGATATTGAAATTGAAAATTTTCCAACTTATATTTAAGAACCGACTTATTAAAAGTTTAGATTTTATGGAGTGGTTTTAGAACAATTTATGCTAGTGAAGAGGT
>NC_028358.1:19612458-19639997 GCF_000741045.1 Vigna radiata var. radiata | reverse complement strand
TTACAAATTAATTTTATAGAGTTGGATCCAAATAACTCAAATAAAAGAAGGTTGTAAAATATAATTTGTAATGGATCCAAATATCACCATAATCAAATGTTAGATATCACCATAATNGAATGTTATATGAGCAATGTTTGTGTGAATTGAATGTTATATTGTTATTATTAATAGTTTTATTTAGCTACTAGNATGGTTGTTNGATAACAATGTTATGTTTAGTTTAATTGTTTAAGTTAGATTACAAGAATCAAGTTCATGTAATTTTAACATTGAATTCTTTTAACAATTGTAACCATAAGGTGCAAATGCAAATAATTGTTGTGTGAATGGTAATGTAGTGATGAATGAATGCGCTGAATAATTAAATTGCTAATACTATATTGACTAATCTTGATAGATTGATAAAATATGGACCGAAAATGGATGTTTGCTATTCGATTATCAAAAGAATATGAGGATGGAGTGAAAGAGTTTCGTAGATTTGCAGTTGAGCATGCAAAAACCCTTAGTAGAATCATTTGTCCTTGCTTGCAGTGTTGTCATTTAAAGGTAGTGAACGCAGATGAGTTAGAAGAGCATTTAATATGCAATGGAATTGATAAAAGTTATTCATGATGGATCAAACATGGTGAAAATAGAAAAAATCATATAAATAATGATTTTCATCATACTACAAGTTATACACCGAAAGAGACTGACACAACATATAAGTTAGATGAAGTTGAGGATATTGTAAATGTTATCGAAGAGGATATGCGAGATTGTCCTCAAATGTTTGATAGGTTGACAACGGATGCAAATACACCATTGTATAATGGTTGTACTAGTTTCACAAGACTATCAGCAGTGTTGAAATTATTCAATTTGAAAGCACGTCATGGATGGTCTNATACTAGCTTTACTGAATTACTATCTCTTATAAAAGATATGCTACCACGAGATAATGTGCTTCCTAGTTGAATGTATGACGCTAGAAAAATGTTAAGCTTTATTGGGATGAGCTATGAGAAGATTCATGCTTGTCCAAATGATTGCGTTCTTTTTCGAAAGGAACATGCCCCATTGGATAAATGTCCTAAATGTATGACATTGCGCTATAAGAAAAATTTAGTGNCGAGNAAAGTGGTATGGTATTTTCCTATAATACCAAGATTTAGGCGCATGTATCGTAATGAACAAGATGCAAAGAACTTAAGATGGCATGTGGATGAAAGAATACGTGATGGAAAGCTTCGACACCCTGCAGATTCTCCTCAATGGGCAAAAGTTGACCATGATTACCCTAATTTTGGGAAAGAACCACAAAACCTACGTCTTGCTTTGTCTACTGATGGAATAAATCCGCATGGTATGCAAAGCAACTCGCATAGCACTTGGCCTGTGGTTATGATTATATATAACCTACCTCCATGGTTATGCATGAAAAGGAAGTTCATGATGTTATCCATGTTAATTCTAGGTCCAAAACAACCAGGGAATGACATAGACATATACTTGGCACCTCTTATTGAAGACTTGAAGGATATGTGGAATGAAGGTGTAGAGGTGTATGATGGGTATACAGAAGAAAAGTTTCCTGCTAAGGGCAATGTTGTTTGGCACAATTAATGATTTTCCAGCATATGGTAATCTATCTGGTTATAGTATCAGAGGGAAGTGTGCATGTCCTATATGTGAAGATAATACAGATTGGTTGCGATTGGAACATGGTAGGAAAAATGTATTTCTTGGGCATCGTAGATTCTTACCTTCAAAGCACTATTATCGAGGATGGAGAAAAGCATTTAATGGGAGGACAGAAGAACGTAGAGCTCCAAAATTGTTGTATGGTGATAAAGTTTTTGAAAAAGTAAAAGATATAAACAACAAATTTGGTAAGCCTTTTGCAAGAGATGTAGTTACAAGTGGCTGGAAGAAAAAGTCAATATTTTTTGATTTTCCATATTGGAAGTCCTTGTATGTTAGACATTTTCTTGATGTGATGCATTTCGAAAAAAATGTATTTGATAGTGTCATAGGTACGTTGTTCAATGTTCCTGGAAAGTCTAAGGATGGCATCAAAGCAAGGTTGGACTTAGTTCAAATGGGAATTCGAACAAAATTGGCACCAATAAAGAAAGGTAAACGTCAATATCTACCTCCAGCAGCTTATACTCTATCTAGGAAGGAAAAAATTGTGTTTTGTAAGTTTCTACAAGGAGTTAAAGTTCCAGAGGGGTATTCGTCAAACATTAGGAACTTAGTATCTATAAAAGATCTAAAGCTAATAGGTTTAAAGTCTCATGACTGTCATATTGTGATGGAACATTTGTTACTGATAGGTATACTTTCCATTTTGCCTAAAAAGGTAAGATGGACCATAACTAAACTATGTTATTTCTTTAGAGCCATATGTAACAAAGTGATTGACATTGGAAAATTGCAAGCACTAGAAAGAGAAATTATTGTAACTTTGTGTGAGCTTGAAATGTATTTTCCACCTTCTTTCTTTGACATAATGGTTCATGTTACAATTCACTTAGTTAAGGAGACACAATATTGTGGACCACCTTATATGAGATGGATGTATCCAATGGAGCGGTATATGAAGATATTAAAGGGCTATGTGAAAAATAGAAGTCNACCAGAAGGATGTATAGTGGAACGATATATACTTGAAGAAGCTATTGAATTTTGTACTGATTACCTCTCTAATGTTGAATCAATAGGACTTCCAAATTCTCAACGCTTAGCCAGTACCACAAGAGAAGGAATTTCTGGAAATACCATAGTGACCATAAGCAGGAAAGATTGGGAGCANGCTCAATTGTATATCCTACATAATGACGATGAAGTTGAGCCATATGTTGACATACACAAAGACTTGATTACAAAATTAAATCCAACTAGGACTGACCATTGGGTAAGTAGAGAACATAATGCAACTTTTATACAATGGCTAAAAAGTCATATTTTTGCAGAGTTAAATGTGAAATCCTCTTCAATTTCTGACAGATTGAGATGGTTAGCCAACGATCCAAGTTTTCAAGTCTTCGCTTACACTGGTTATATGATTAATGGGTGCACATTTTACACTAAAGANCGAGATGATCAAAGTACTGTGCAAAATAGTGGTGTAACTTTGGTGGCTGAATCAATGAACATTTCAAGTGCTAAAGATAGAAGTCCTATATATGCAAATATGTCATACTTTGGGGTAATTGAACATATATGGGAGTTGGATTACATCACATTTCGGGTACCCATATTTGGTTGCAAGTGGGTTGATAACAATAATGGAGTTCGACAAGATGAAACAAGATTTATGCAAGTGAGTTTTAATAAAGTGGGGTACAAAGATGAGCCATTTATTTTAGCATCACAAGCTCAACAAATTTTTTATGTCACTGATCTGGTTGATGTCAATTGGTCAATTGTGTTGTTGACCAATAAAATAAACGANCCTTCCAATGATGATATAGAGGATGAATATACAAATATTGAAGATGATCCTTTGTATCAAATATCATATGATGATGATCCAATAACAGATGATATCTTGTATAGGAGAGATGATCATGANGAAGGAATTTGGATAAATCCATCATTTTGTGTCCATAAGAAACCTAAGTCTTTAAACTTCAAATCAAAGAAGAAAAGGTTAAATTATTATTCTTATGTTTATCCCTTTTTACTAATGTTATCCTTTTTTTTTATCTGAATCACTTTTATTACAGGTAAATGACAACTCCTATTGAAGATGATATTCCTTCTCCCAACCAAGCTAAAGGGAAGAAAGGTATANTGATGATGAAGAAGATCATTAAAGCTAGAAGTGAGGGAAAAAAATTTGCGGTAATGGACATTGTATATTTTTTGGTATATTAGATATGTACTTTACTAATTATTATTCAATATGTACTTATTCATAATATTAGGTTTCATGGAATGTAAAAGGTCAACCCATTGAACCCGGTGGCTCAAACTTCATTAGTTATCTTGGATCCATTGTTCGAGCAAATGTGCCTATAACTTATGATGATTGGAAAGATTCAAGTTTGGATGCCTATAAAGAGCTCATTTGGAATAATATACAAGTAATGTTTACTACTTCTTTTAAATGTATGTGTTATGATTTCCAAACAGTTTTTTTCTAAGTATTTTTTTGGACAGCTAACTTTCAATGTAGATAAATGTCACAAGATGTTTGTATTGAGGAAGGCTGGGTTGTTGCTTAGGAGTTTTAGGACTTACTTGGCCCATAAATATCTAAAGGATGACAATGGAGATTATTTAGAGAATCCTCCTAATCAACCTCCTGCGGATTAATCTTCCATTATTAGTGAGGACATTTGGAGAAAGTTTATTGCAAAACGTATGGATAAAACTTTCAAGGTAATGCATGTTATCTATATATAATATATTTATCTCTTAATTCTTCAGCATATGGTTTGTTTACTATATTTCTTTTTAGGAAAAAAGCATACAAAATAAGGAAAGAGCATCAGGCTCTAAGTACCCTTATAGGGGCTCTCGTAAGGGGTATGCCCGCATAGAACAAGATATGGTAAGTCTGTTTATCATTTCAGATTATGTATTTGAGTGGGGTGGCTACTGCTAGTGATTCTTGCTTTGATCCCTTCCTTTGAGGTTTATGTTGATGCTTTCTTATGTTTGAATCCAGGCCTGACCTACTGCTAATCTAGGCCTGATCTACTTTTTAAAAAGGCCTGGTCCACATCTGATGTAAGACAATGGTAGATTAGGCAAGGTTATTAATAGTCTGGCACCGTAGCATTTTTCTTTCAGCACTAGTGTAGTGATTCATATAAATGGTAAGAGTTACAACATTAGAGTCACGGTTTTTGGCATTATACAACTGTGAGGATTCTGTGCATTGTTATCTGCTGAGAAGAAAGTAAAGAAATAGAGTGATTATTTGGTGATTGACTGAGTGATTAGCTTTCTTGAATACTGAAATGTATATACTTTTGTTGTAAAATAATTATGGGATTGAATCTTTCGGGTTGTTCAAATAAGTCATATTGTGTGATTATTTTGTATCATAAAGTTTATACTACGTTGTTAGAATGATAGGAACCAGATAACTATATGGCATTTTATAATCACATTTTGCTTGTTGATTATATTAAGAACATTTCTAAACAAGATAAGGAAAAAGCCCCCGCTCTTTATTATGTTTCATTGAAAATTTAATAAACTTAAGTATATTCTTAGATTTAACTAAGACGCATAAATGAATCTTTCTTGGTCTCAATATTTAGTGTATACATACACAACATTTGGCTTCGGGTTTTTAATTTTTGTTTTTATTTTTTGCTTTAACCGAGCGTGTATACTTAAATGTTTTGAATTGGTAGTGATTAGAAACATGTTATTTTTTTTAATTGTTAATTATGTTTATAAAGAGTGAGTAAAAGCTATAAGTTCATTGTTTATAGTTTGATTAACTTGTGCTTGAGAATAATGACTTGAAGAAACTAATTTAGTAGACTAATATATATATATATAAAGAAAAAAAATGAATGGTAATTGAAAACTACACCTGTGAATAATCACTGTAAGCTTCTTAGTATGTTTGATAGAATTTTTTTAAATGGTAATTATTTTTGAAAACATCTTATAATAAAACATGTTATCCGAATACAAATTGTCCAGGATGGTGTTGGTCTTATAATAAAACATGTTTGAGCTTAGACTTCGTCCAGGATGGTGTTGGCCTTATAGCATTTTTTATTTATTTATGTAAGCTTCAATTTCTTTTATGTTAAAGTTATTACAACATTTTCTTTTAGATATATTATTATTAGTTATTATTTCGCATATAGTTACAGTTTTTTCTTTATAAAATGATATGGTTAACATCAACATAATCCTTTTGATTGATGTAGATTATTTTTAATTGATGTAGATTATTTACATTTATTGAATTCTTTTAACTAATTTGATTTTTTTTTTCACAATAATTAGATAAAGGAATTGGGATCAAATGTTAATAATATTCCTCGTCAAGAATTGTGGAAGCATGGTCGGGTGAATAAAAGCGGTGTAATTGAAAACAAAGAAACTCAGCAAGTTTGGGAGAAATGTGTAAGTAATATGTTTTCAAATTAAATTTATGTGTGTGAAATGAGAATAAATGTGATATATTTGGTTCTTGTTTAGGTTCAATTGTCACAAACGAATTCAGAAGAGATGAGTAATGATCACTCCAACATTTTGAGTCAAGCTTTATGTCTCCCAGAGTATCCAGGTCGTGTTAGGGGAATGGGATTTGGAGTCGGTCATAAAGATTATTTCCCGTCCAAAAAGCGTCATACGCACCATGAGCATGATAAATTAACTGCCCAATTGAAAGATATGTCAGAAAGAATGACACGAATGGAAAAGATGATTTCGCTTCGAAACATTGACACACCAAATACTAATGAAGAAGTTAATATTAATAGTGACCAAGGGAGTTGCACATTGTCATCAATTAGTTTTCCCAAGATAACTAACTTATCTACATTAATTTCATTATTACTTTAATTTGCTTACTTTAAATTATGTTTTATTGTAGGGGGTCTCAAGTTGTAAATTGTTTACATTATCACCATCAATTTGCTTGGTTGCTCATGGAAAATTGCATAATTTTAAGGATGATACACTACATGGTAGACCTTTACCTAAGGGTCATGTCAAAGTTAGTATTGATATTGCTTTAGAGCCAAATGTATCCTTGCCTATACCAATTGATGATGATGACATTATGACAATAGGACAAGCAATAGGTACATTTGTGGCATGGCCAATGAATTTCATCCAGATTAGTAATGAGGTATGTTTATACAATTGTATTAATTCATATTTATGAACATATTTTATCTATTACCTAACTTGTTTAATTGATGATATTTTAGGATTCTACTCAACCAAAAAAGAAAAAGATGAATAATTCAAATGAATGTGTCGCACCTAAAAAGAAATGTCAAGGAAAAATGACCATTCAACATACTCCTCAAAAACTGTTTCATCCCAATCTTTCTGAATGGTGCAATTACCTCTCTTCATACATGAAACTAAATCCATCACAGACATTTTGTCCAGTAGAAATGGAAAAAAACATATTTGGAATAACTAATCATGAAGAAATCATTAGTGCAGAAATTATTGAAGAAGTTATAAACTATGCATGGCTAGGTGCAACTACAATTTCTATATATATCAGGTACAACATATAGTACTTTTTATCATTAACTTCATTATTAGATTGACACCTTATGATATTACTAATACATTCTTATCTTTTTCTTTACAAGGTACCTATATCAAAATTTTGTTAAGTCAAATGATAAGGCATTCTTTTTTTTATCACCCCAAATCACAACACATGAGTTGTCAGTGAAAGACAGAATGCAAAAAATAGTCACTCTTTTTCTTGATAATGGGGTGATTGATAAGTTTGTTCTTGCACCTNTTAATACCGGGTAATACCTTATTTTACAACTTTATGAACAATGTATTATTTTCAAGGTTAGATGTACAAATTCTAATTTTGTTGATTCATTTCAAATTGTAGCCAACATTGGGTATTGCTGGGAATCAATCTTAAACTTGACATAATTCATTATCTTGATCAGTGGGGATAGACATTAATATGAGACAAGATTTGAAGAATTTGTTTGACATGTAAGCATATTCGTATTGTCTTCCTTTATTTGACACATATGAATACTTTTAGTTGAATTATTTTTACTTATACATGCTTTAATTTAATTTATTCACCAGGGTTATACAAACCTATCGAGCTCAAAAATTAAACATGGTGTCAAAGTCTAAGTCAAACAATATCAAGTGGACAACAATTAAGGTACATTACTCTAGTATGTTTTGTGAAGTATAGTCTTCATTGTCATAATTAAATTGCCTAATGGCTTTATGTGACCTTTAGTTCACGTTATGGTTACTTGTATTGTACTGGTTAGGTGAATAACTTGTATTCTTGAATGATTGAAGACTTATTTCTTTGTTGCATGGTATTGGTTAGTTAAATAACTTGTATTATTGTGAAACTGGTTGGAGGAGTATATGGTTGTTATGAAAGCATGACTTATTATTAAGAGTTTAAACTTGTATATGATATATAGTTATTTATTATCATGCACTAAATCTGTTTGGAGTATACTAGAGTTTTGGTTCTTTTTTATGTTCAAAATATAAAAACGTGTTTTTAATTTTGTAATTCTAGTGCCCAAGACAACCCAACGGCAATGATTGTGGATATTATGTGTGTCAATATATGAAGGAAATTATTACATACTGTGAAGGAGGAACAATTCCAACTAATGTAAGTGATCTTTATTCTTATAGTTAATTTGTAGTAAAATTTCATTAACTAATTCTACGTTATTTTTCTTTCTTGTAGTATTTTTCTAGTTGCAGATGCCAACATTATCATGAAACTCAGATCATTGAAGTTAAGGAAAATTGGTGTTTGCATGTAATTAGTACATGTATATAGGTTATGTTATGGTGATGTACAATACTCATAGGATATATATGTTATGATTGTATATATTATCTTATAAAGCAATGTCATGTCTAGACTTAATGATTAAATTTTGAAATATTATTGGATCATTAATTTTTATTCATATTAATGAACATTCTTTTTGAGACATTTGTCATATTTTTGTCAATATTTTATATTTTTTGTATATAATAGAACCAATATATAGTGTGGGTTGGTATATAATAGAACCCATATTTTATATTTTATTTTAAAATTAATTATTTTTTTTTAAATTTGAACCAAATTAGCGGATGACAATAGATAGCGCTTCTTTAAAGAAGCGCTATCTATTGTCAACCATCAATAGATAGCGCTTTATTTAGAAGTGCTATCTATTAATGAAAAAAAGCGCTATCTATGATGAAAAAAAGCGCTATCTATGCACTTTTTTGTAGTAGTGTAAATCTTTGCACTACAGTCGACACAAAATTTGGATGTCAGGATTCATGAAATTTTAGTAGAAAGAAATATGAAACTGAATACGTTTAATTGGTAATGTTGTAAATTATTGAATTGACATGACTTTGTAATGGAAAAAATAGGTTGAAAAACGAATTAGGCATTCCTAAATTACCATTATTTTCACAGTCAACCTCTCTGTACAAAAATCTCACCTAAAGTACCCACATATGTAGTCTGTGGTACCACTTGTTTTTCAGCACCAAGGATTGTAATAAATATGGATCTTAAGCCACGTGCTTCATCATAGATTGTTCAAAAATAGGTTCTAAATTACTTTGAATTGGGAAAAAAGGTTGAAAGACGAATTAGGCACTCCTAGATTACTATCATTTTCACAGTCCACCTCCGTGTACAAAAACCTAAACTAAAGTACCCACTTATTTAGCCTATGATACCACTTGTTTTCTTGCACCAAGGATTGTAATAAATATGGATCTTAAGCCACGTGCTTCATCATAGATTGTTCGAAAATAGGTTCAAAATTACTTTAAATTGGAAAAAAAGGTTGAAAAACAAATTAGGCAGTCCTAGATTACCATCATTTTCACAATCTACCTCCCTGTACAAAAACCTAAACGCAAGTACCCAATTATTTAGCCTATGGTACCACTTGTTTTCCAGCACCAAGTGTTGTAATAAATATGGATCTTAAGCCACGTGCTTCATCTTACATTGTTCGGTAATAGGTTCCAAATTACTTTGAATTGGAAAAAAAGGTTGGAAAACGAATTAGGCAGGCCTAGATTACCATCATTTTCACAGTCTACCTCCCTATACAAAAACCTAAACTTAAGTACCACTTATTTAGCCTCTGGTACCACTTGTTTTCCAGCACCAAGGATTGTAATAAATATGGATCTTAAGCCACGTGCTTCATCATACATTGTTCGGTAATAGGTTCCAAATTACTTTGAATTGGAAAAAAAGGTTGGAAAATGAATTAGGCAGTCCTAGATTACCATCATTTTCACAGTCTACCTCCCTATAGAAAAACCTAAACTGAAGTACCCACTTATTTAGCCTCTGATACCACTTGTTTTCCAGCACCAAGGATTGTAATAAATATGGATCTTAAGCCACGTGCTTCATCATACATTTTTCGGAAATAGGTTCCAAATTACTTTGAATTGGGAAAAAAGGTTGAAAGACAAATTAGGCACTCCTAGATTACCATCATTTTCAGAGTCTACCTCCCTGTACAAAAACCTAAACTAAAGTACCCACATATGTAGCCTGTGATACCAATTGTTTTCCAGCACCAAGGGGTCTAATAGATATGGATCTTTGGTCACGTGCTTCATCATAAATGGAATTCGAAATCTTTATTTTGTCCACTAACGACACATTACAATATAATAATAATATATTATAATATTGAAAGACTTACATGACGATATTTTAAATAAAGTTCTCAAAAAATAATAACAAATTATAGCAACTTTGTGTTCGTAGTCAATATTCTCTTGTTGCACCTTAAACTGCAATACTTGGTTACTTTGCATGGTTTGAGGGCTTCACAAGTTTCCGTAGTATGTCGTCTATTTTGTTGGCATCAATGGTGTACGATGGAATGAATGTTTTGTACTCAGTTTATTTGAGATCATGGATTTGTGATGGATCCAATTCGAAATCCTATAACAAAAGGAAGGTAAGGTGGATGAAAAGTATTATCAACGATGGTGAATTTAAATTTTTTTTTCCATCAATGATGGTGAATTTAAAACCCATTGATAGTGAGGCTGCACCGATTTTGATGATTGTTTACGTGCATAATAATTGTTACTTTGTTTGCATTTTGGAATCAGGCAAACCACAATACAATAGAATAGTGTGCATTGACCCAAAATATTGTACCTTAATACATTAAAAGTACTTCTTACAGTACGTTACAAAACATGACTAATAATAATGGTCACTAATGATTGATATAGAAACATAACATAATTTTCATCAAACGGCCATTAATCTTCCATGGGGTTGTGGATGCATTATTAGAGGCAGAAGTACAAGCCTTTTCAGACGGACCAACATCTTTGTTGTTGTTGTGGTCTTTGCTAGATGGATGGGGTCGAATCTCAGGTCTTGAGGAAGCATTAAGCAGTTCCTCAGTTGAAGGACCTATGTTAGCTTTGAAGACCTACACATTGGTTAACATAAGATAATATTCATTGTCCACCACATACTTTGCAAAACAAAAAAGAAGGACTTGTTCATGTGTACACGGTATTACCTTTACAACGTTCCGGACAATTATGTTCAAATAGTGAGTTCTTCGATTAGGACTGAATACAACAACCTGTGCATAAATACATGTATAACATTTTAAAACAATAGCTATATTAACGTGGTGCATGTTCGATAGAGGTTATTATTAAAAGTTGAAGGTGGTTTACACTTTGCAATAACAACACAACACCAACTCCTATATCCAACTCCTATAAGAGAGAATACTTAAAACAACATCATTCCTTAAAGATTAATTTTATCAATTTAATGTCAAACTTCAAATTCCCAAATGTTTTCATCTCTCCATCCATTTTTCCATATATCTTTTTAACCAAATAAAAAATGCACCATTTTGAGGTGAAATGGTGTCATATCAGATGACCTTTTTATGTTAACGATGAAATAAGGATGGGATTGATAGAGATTTCATATTTGCTTGAATAAAATAAACTCTCAAGGGGCAAAAATAATAAAGGATGTGTTAGAAACAAAAAAAAATATTATTCTAAATATTACTAAGAAAGTAGGACAAAACTAGTTTAATAGAAATTGCAATATCTGCAGGAACAGCAAAACGAAAATGTCACAGGATAATTCAGAGAACATAACTTTAATGCAATGAAAATAAAAATCAGTACTAAATATCTTATGATTCATTACAATGATAACAACCACAACACGTAGAAACTTCGTATTAACCATGAATGATTGATTAAAGAAGGTATTAAAAAAAATCATGCCTGCCAAAATAAGATCCCATAACTCGAAAATGGGTAATAAATATTTTGTATTAAAACCAAAAAGATACCATCAAAGCCAAAAGGCACACATAAAGGTCCCAGGAAACTTTCCCTACCACGGAGCAAAGATAACATCCTTTTTCGAATAACTCATTTCACTCATTTCCCCTCATCTTAAAAGATGTACCAAACACAAGTTTTTTCCATACAAGTTTACTACTATTAGTGCTATAACATTCACTTTCAAACAAAAAATATCAATCAAGAATATACATTACAAAATAAATTACAATCATTTAGAATTCAAATATGTGTCTCCTATTTTAAACATTTTCTAATTTTTATTTATAATACATGTGCACTTAAAATTATGCCGAACACCAACAATAGGATGAAAAAATAAAAAATATAGGGGATATCTTCGGATGAAACCAAATATATACATACTAACCTTTGTTAGCAAAAAGGGAAAATCTTCAGTTGTTCTTTCTCAATAGAAGACTAAATAATAATTGCTCATACAAATTAAACACATTTTAAAATTATAAGCCACCCATTTCCAAACCCCAACAAAATATGCCAGTGCATTGTTATATATTAAACCCCCTACGGTTAAAATTAACATCTTAATCAAACTGAACACATCATTAATCTCTCTCCTTCCCTTTCACATACAGCAATCAACTTATGATGGAAGAAACACACACATATGATGGACATTTCAATGAAAAATATATATTTGTCATGTAAATAGTCTTTTCACAAGAAGAACTTTTGAAATAAAAGGTGAGAATTTTCGTAAAGAATGAGGAAGTACAACAAGAATAAAGATGAGTGTGGAGGCCCAAACATTGGGCAAGGAAAGTGACATTAATGGCTTCACTTTGAAGAAGCAATTCAGGTGCCATAAGCTTTACTCCGAAGCTATATAAATACACATAAATTTGATCATTCTTCCATGAATGTAATTTACAAGAAAATGTATAAAGATAACTTAAAATTAGCATCTGCACAAATAATATGAATTAACTCTTAAATATAATTCATGAAGGTGAGAAAAATGGTCAAAAATCACATGTCCAGAAAGAGAGGACCTGTACTTCAACCAAAAAAATGGAACCTAATAGCCCTTTCTAGGTGAAGAACATAGGAATGAAAGACCCCAGATTTTTTAACTTTGTATGTTAGGATTTACTTCATCTACATAACCTACCGATCTTAAACAAAATAACTTTGACTCTTATCTCTTGGTTTCCTTCCTCTTCGAAATTACAATTTTGTAGAGTCCCTTAGATACGATCGTAAAGACAATTTCCCACCATCACTAACATTTCTTATCTCTTGGCCCAAAGCCTTTTTTTCTCATACCAAAAACCAAGATAGTGATTATCTAAGAATTTAAGGATGAAGATTATTTTAAAGTTGTTTTATTACTTCAGATAATTGTTTTTCATGGTTCTTAATAATTTTGTCATGCAAATTATAGGTGCCAAGAATTGATCTTAAAAGTAAAACTAAGTTGTGATGATTTAAATCAAACAGATGAAAACTTAAATTCTAAGAATGGATTTCAATTACAGAGTATAGCCGGCAAACTAAGTGCTCCTGTAACCATATGGAAATCGTTCAAAACAAATCATGTAGCCTATATGCACATCATGTTATCAAATAATCGGTGTGAGTTCCATAGAACACTTTAATTCCTCATTTTTTTATTATTCCTTATTTTTTAAACGAGGAACTATTAATTTTACAAATTAGATTATTTCGTAAACGGGGATTTGTCATTTTGTCACAAGAAGCAACTATGTTACAACTTATGCCTAGAATGGTCAGACTTTCTACGAGTTGCCTCTTCTATTTCCACAACAACATTTATTCCATTCAACTCTACAATGCATGTATGGTACGAGATTATTCATCATCTACCTGAGGAAAAAAGTGAAGACTCACTTGGCTTTGGCTTTAGGGTTCAGCCGTCCAGCAAATGGAATGGGTGGATGGAAGACAACGGACGGGAGACGGGTCTCCGGTGGTGGCAGTGCGGCGACTATGGTCACCGGTGGGCACGAGATCGTTAGAGGCGGGTGGTGGGTGGTTCTCCAAAGCGCTTTTAGGGTTCTACCGCTACCAAATGGAAACGCGATTCTTGGTCGATGGAAGATGGCGGACGTGCGGCGGGTCTCCGGCGGCGACAAGGCGGCAGCGGTGGTCATCGGTGGCCAGCGGCGGCAAGGCGTCAGCAGGTTTTCGAAATGGACAAGAGACGCCGGTTTGCGAAATGAATACGGGATGGGGTCTGTGCAATGGTTATCAAATTCAAATTTCAAAATCATTTTCCCATTTCTCTCTCTGCCACACGTCAACATCTCAGTTTATTTTCAAAAATCTATAACTTTCTCTCTCTTTACCACGTGGACGAATGAAATCTGGACACTTATGACATGTCTAAATGTTGTTTGAAAGTGTTGTTCATATATCATTTTCCTTTAACTAGTAATGTGAAAAATGGTTAGTTTACTTTTGGGTTCTCCAATTTAATGTACATGGTAATGGTAATATGATACTCAATCATTTAATTATTTAGGAGTCTATATTTAAAGTAATTTAAATATTTTTTTCTTCTATCATTTATAAATATGTTTTTTAAAAATAAAACCGTGATAGAGTTCCTCATTTCAAAATAGAATATATTTTGAATACAAGAAAATACATCACTTTTAACTTATTTAAATGAAACCATGTTTGCATCACATAAATATATTATATTGTTTTCTTAATAAGAAATTGTAAATTTTTTAGTTATATCTATCTCGATTTTACTTAATTTAACTTATTAATAGATTTGAAATTTGATGTGTAAATTTAACTATCAAAATACTTATATACATTTAAGGGTTAAATATGTCTTTCGTCCCTTAAGTATGACACGATTTTGGTTTTAGTCCCTATTCGAAACTTTGATGGCTTTTAGTCCTCATAGTTTCAAAACTATTGTTATTAATCCTTAAAATTGAATGGCGTTAAATCTTTTTTAACGGCAAACCTACGTGTCCTGCCACGTCCCTTGCCATGCTTCTTTCTGTATTTAGTGGACCAGTTTCTCTTCAAAGAGAAAGTCAACACCATTCAAACGTCGACATTTCCTTATCTCCTGCATCTTCACTTCATCTCCACCATTCTCTGTGTTTCTTTCTCTTTCTCTGATTTCCAAAAAAATTCCAAAAATGGTATCAAAAGGTGAAGAGAGGACCACTGAAGTCCATTAAGGACCTTCTAACGACAACAGTCGTCGTTGGCACCGAAAAACTCCCATAAAAAATGCGGTGGCGGCATCCTCTGCTGCCCTGGCTTCCATCCGCCGCCGTATTACAAAACTCTTCTGAAAAATCGCTAGCATCAACACCAACCACAAGAAAAAAGCAACCTTTTACAAGATCCTCAAAAAGATAACAACAGAAGAACACGAAGAACAACTCGATGCCATTCGCCGCAACCTGGTTTTCGACGATGCCACCGCCACACTGCTCCTCCCTCCGTCCCTCTCCGTCCGTAAAACCGTGTTCCTTGAACTTGACGAAACGCTTGTCCACTCCCACCCTTGCCGCTGCCGGAGCACTTTGATTTCGTCATCCGACCGGTCATCGACGGCCAACCCATGGACTTCTATGTCCTCAAGTACACAGGATAACTTCTATGTTTATTCAAATCGTTCAGTATTAAGATTTTGTCAGTCTCATTAGGTTAAGACATTTGGGCACTGTAAAACTCTAGGCACCATTCTTTCATTCTACGAAATTTTTTTGGCAATACTTTTTCACTAGAAATTACTATATGTCACTTGAAAAATCTCAACCTTTTTGACGTCCTTCTCAAATGACTGATGCTGGGAGCGTATTTATTTTCTATAGAAATTCCTTCGGCAATTGTAACGCGTAATGATAGGAAATGGAAGTGGATTCACAAAGGAAATAATCTAAAATGGCCCATGAACCCGTAGAAGACATTTGCAACGAAACAACTAACCATTGTTTCTTCTGCCAGTATCTATCTTCCAAAGTTTACGAGAGAAATCAAATATCACGGCAGGAACCTAAAGAAGAAGGGAGTACCCCCAAGAGGAACCATTATATTAAGACTATAATTAGCACTCAGAAAACCCAAATCAACCCATCGGATCCTCTCAGAAAACCCAAATTTTCTAATTGACAAATAACCCTGTCAATTCAGTTGGGCTCCTTCAAAACAACGACGTCCCTGTCGTCGACCGCCCCAGGCTCCTGGAATGTCTCGTCGATGGAGGAGTCGAAGCCGGAGAAATCGCCAGTCGTCATGGTCTTCATCATAGTTGAAGTGGTCGAGATCTGGAAAGTGGGTGCGGTGCCAAAGTGCAGATGGTCAAGACACTAGGTGGCAGAAGATGTGGTGTGGCAGTTTGCCACGTCAACTAAAAGATAACGTCGTTTATTTTTAAGGACTAACATTGCATGTTTTAATACTAAGAGGACTAAAAGCTATCAAAGTTTTGAGTAGGGACTAAAACCAAAATCGTGTAATACTTAAGGGATGAAAAACATATTTAACCCTACATTTAATAGATTAATTTCATTAAAAAACATATATCAAATAAATATAGGGTTTTGTATACCAATGATTCTTTAATTCTAAATACGTCTTTTTTAAAAGAAAAAGAGAAAGAAGTTATAGAATATTTAGGATACTCTATTCTTATACCCAAATAATTAAATAATTATAATTATAGTGTTTTCAATACATTATATGTATATGTATATGATAGCTCATAAAGTTTGTACTTCAAACAAATAAACAAGTAGTCTATGAGAATTATACTTATGCATAACAAAATAGCATAAGTCAATAAATTATAGTTGAATGTTTTGGTTAATAGTTTAAGATTTCATTTTATATTCCTAAAGAGAATTTTTATACAAAAGTATTTTAAAAAGTAAAATTACCAGAATTGATCTAATAATAATGTAAGAACTTAAATAAAAGATATAATTATTTCAAAATTCTCTTCAGATTAAAAAAAAATTGTATGACAAATAATAAAACTTTATGTACTAAAATATTAACTAATATTTCTTCTTAAAAAAGTTACCAGTTCTTCTTAAAAAAAATATGAGACAAAACAAGTGAGAAACTAGTAAAAATAATACATTCATATTTTTTTTTCCAAAATAGAACAAATAACGGATAAATCAGAAGAAACAATAAATTTATTTTTTATCATTTAAAAAACTTAATAAGTGATATGACAAAATATAAAAATGTCCTAATTTATTTTCTCTGCCTTTAAAAAAAAATAGAAAATCATATCTGGTCTTCACTTCGTGTTTATACTTTCTCTCTCTCTCTTTTTTTATAAAAATAGTGATGGAAGTATTTAGAATTACTGCAAACAAGTAATTTTTAATGATATACAAGAAACCATGTGTCATAATTTTGAGATGGAACACTTATTATTAGAATAATATTCAAATAATAATTTTTACTTTCTCAATCGATATATATATTTTCTTTAAAAAAAATAATCATCAGCCATGTATATTTCTATGAGTGATTGTGAGTGATCCTATGATTTCTTTAGCATTTTGTTAGATTTACAAGGATTATTTTAATATTTAAAAAAAAAACAACGTTTATAAAACTAGCATTTTAATGCTAAGTCATTTTCATTTATGATATATGATATATAGTAATCCAGATTAACAAATATTTCATATGTGCCTGATACTTCATTCCAAGTTGTCAAATTTGTTATAAATAAACATTTGCAAATATATATGATTATATTTTAGGTCTCTCACAAACAATTTATATAATTATATAATGTTATTTTTAATCAGTAATTTCTAAAGTTTATTCAATTTTAATTATCAATAACTTTTTAAAATAAAGTTTATTCAATTTTAATTATCAATAACTTTTTAAAATAAAGCTTTAAATAGATTGTCACACCTCATTAATTTATTTTTTTTAGTGGAGGACAAATGTCACACCCTTCCAGATTTCCCATGGTAGTGGGAGACAAGATGTCCTTCTTCATTAAAATCTCTTCCTTCGAGAATCGTGTGGCAGCAAGGAAGGTGGGAATGTGCAGATAATGGATTCCACGTGGCAGTGCATGAAGTGCAGGACTCAGAAAGCGGAAAACAGGTGGCGGCTTGAGATTCGACCGCTCGGTTTTGGAGGAGTTATAAAAGTTGGGATTTTAAATTTGACATTTATTTCTCTGCATGCGATCTTCTTCTCCAAAACTTCAGAAACTCCATTTCTCCTCCTTCTCTCTAAAACCTTAGAACTTTTTTTCTAGATTTCTGATCATCCTCTTCCTCTGATCACCATTTTCCTTTCAGATTAAATACTCTCGGCGTCAAGCTCTTCAATTTGCACCGATCAGATTTCCATTTTGAACCGATAAGTGTTTCTGACTTTTGAAGCTTCTTGGTCTTCGTACATGCACGCACCCTTCAAGGTTGCATGTGGCTGTTAAGTCTTTTCTCCGAATCTATTTTCTTGTAATCAGACCTTGGATCTTGAACACCCTTAGAAGTAGTTGCTGCCAAAGAACCTTAGAAGCCTAGCTGGAATTAGAGGTAAGGGAAGCTTATAAGATTTAATTATGAATTCTTTGTATGGTTGTATGCATGATTTAATGCATGTTTGATGATTGAATTGGTATGTTGGAATATTGTATGTTGTTGCATGAATTGGTTGATATTGGTTAGGAACTTAGAGTAAATGTATTAAACTTAGAGAAATTATGGAATTTGTGATCGAAGGTCATTAGGACCATTCGGTCCTCCCCTAAACAATTCGGTCTTGACCTATCGGTCTTATGATGATCATGTTGTTTGTTATCTATTTTTTCTAATCTGTTATTTAATAAGTTAAGGGAGCCTTTTCCCTCTCGGATTTAGAATATACAATATGTTTAAGAATGCTCGGTCATAAACTGAGTGTTCAGTCATACAAGTGTTCGGTCTTACACTGACACTTAACTTATGAAGCATTCGGTTTCATATTATTATTACTAATCCAAAGAACGTTCGGTCATGTAAAGCACTCAATCATAGATCTAGTGCTCGGTCTTATGAAAATGCTTAGTCATAAATTAGTATTGCTATGTGTTAAACTGCTTTTTAGTCGCCTAAAGCAGAACAAAATTGGTCCCTACTAATGTAGTATAGGGATGACCAAAATATCAATCCTAGGACTCGGTACAATTAAGTTTACAGTGTATAGTTAAGTCTTGTATTTATTTTTACTTATTATCTATCAAACAGGTGGGGACAAAGAAATGAAATTGAAATTTAAAAAGAAAAGAATCAAATTAAAAACAAAACCTATTTAAAGAAAAGAAGTAAACAGAACCTAAATCTAAAACATCGAAATCTAAATTTAAAAGAACAAAGATAGATACTAAACTATGAACTACAATTACATAAAGCTAATTTCAATCAACAAAAATCAAGACAATGGAAAATAAAATTCAATATAGCAAGGTAAAATCTAGAATTCTAATCAAAACTCAAATCAAAACTTGAAATCAAAATTTAGAATCTAAAAATTCAACCTATACTACAATGGCCAACTATCAAATGCAATAAAACAAAATTACAACGAAAGTAAACTCTAGAATCAATTAAACATCAAGAAAAATCAAATGGAAGCAGAGAACATAAATTGCAATAAAAGAATCATCAGAAATTGAAATTTATTAAACGTAAAATGAAAAGTACAAGAAATTTCTACCGTGAAACCAATGCCGAGATACTCCCAGGCTCACCACCGTAAGTCTCGATCAAACTCCAAGAGCGTAAAAAATCTATACTTTGAAAAGCTTGAAAACCTAGAACTAAAAACATGAAATCAAAAGAAAATGAGAAATCCAAAGCGTGCAACGTCTGTCACCCACTACTCTCGTGGAGTCTGTCACCCCCCACACGCTCTCGAACTCTCGCAATCTCAGTCTCGTTCGCGGAGTCTGTCACCCTCTCGCGATTCCCACTAAAAAATATGTACAAGTTTCTTTTTTATAGACAAAACAAAAAGGAAAAAAAAGATAGGAAAGGGGAAGAAGGCCTCTTGACGTTTCGTGCTTCATGATCCAATGGTGGGCACTTCATCTGCTTCTATCTTCCTTTCTGACCATCCAATCATCTCTAGCGGTCAGCTCTGGTCAAGGTCCGGTCAATGGCACGAGCTCCTTTTTCTTCTTCTCGCTTTCACGTTCTCTGCCCTAGCTCGAGGCTTTCGTTTCATTAATTTTCTTCTCCAAAACGTAGCGTTCCAATCAGTTGGAGATCAGCCAAGCACGTGATTTTTCCCAAGAACTCGGTTTACTGTATTTCATTTGGAAAAGTGTTCGGTCTTATACTGACACTATTTTCTCAAAGAGTGTTCGGTCTTATGCTGACACTCGGTCCATTGAAGAGAACTCTTTTTCTCCAAAAGCATTCGGTTTGAATCATATAGTACTCGGTTCTTCTCAGCGTTAGACCGTTCGGTCACCTATTAAAGTTTTCCTTGATACTCCATTTTCTTTCGGTGTTACACCGTTCGGTCATCCTCTTAACATTTTATATTCTGATGAATGTGGTAATATGTGATTAATAGTATGTTTAAATATATTGTTGTATTGAATTAGTTTTAGTTTTTTATTTGAGATTCAATACAAAAAATATTTATTGTCTCCAAGTTTTTTTAAAGAAATGCATTTTTTTAAAAATGAATATAAGAGGAGACAATAATAATAATTTATAATATTAAATCTTAAATTGTTCAGTTGGATAGTTTAAGAAGAGTAATCATTTTTTCACAGTTTATTATTGCATATAAATTTTAATAGAGATGTCTTAAAATTCATGAATATCTGTAATTGTGTTTTGTATTAATATTCGAGTGCATATTTGATTATGTTGACAAAATTTTGTGAAATTTTAAATATATTGTTTAAAATTATTATTTCAATAAACTAAAGAAAGTGAATCTTCTTGAATGAGATATGATCAAACCTTGTATACAAAAGTGATCATTCAAGATTAAAATTGTTTACATAATTTCATACGTATGGATCAATGTTGGATTAATTCACCACCATGAATAAGTTCAATTGAGGCTAACCAACCCCCCTGCTCTTCCCTTCTCCCTTTTTTTTACCTTGTATGAATATGCATTGCTTCATAAACCATTACCAATTATCGAAAATAACCGTTGTTATCCTTTCGCTGTACCACGTATCAAGTCCAACACATTTTGAATACACCTATTATTTTTGTTATGATCCAAAGTTCATTGAGTGACATAATTAGGTTCATCATCATACCATTTTGTTCTTGAAAAACACATAAGAACGTAAAAGAATAAAAGAATATTTAAAGCACACTTGACTTTAACTCTTAAGCAATGTAAAATTATTTGGTGTAGTAGAAACAATTCTATTAATATTATTTTTGTTCAGTCATTTAGAATTTACTTTTGAATTATTAATAACACTCTCACATAAAGTTATTTCATTTGAATCTCTTCATCCTCTAACTATGACTATATGAAAAACCTGCTTTGTACAACCATGATAGACATTTTAATTTTAATTGGTTCAATTTGTTTATTTTTTTTCAACAATGAATAAAAGCTTCTATTTTAGAAAAAAAAAATTTATAAGGATTGAAATCAAAACCAAACATTCCCTATTCTATGAAACTAACAAATTTAATCAAGTCTTTAGATAAATAATATTTTTATAAGCATCATAATCTTAACGTACTAGGCAACGTGGGTGGCTGAACTTAGCCTTGAATTCTGCTGCTAAAATCCAATTTGAATACGGAATCCACCAAACATAGGCAACTGATTATACTTGTCTAACGTGGATCACTGTGTACCAACAATAAATAAATAAATAAATAAATATATATATTTAATCAAAGATTAACCATGGTGGTACACCATGCATGATGTATTATGATGCGTAGGAGAAATTATATTCATCACACTTGCTAACTTCTTGAATGATATAATCTTTTTTTTTTCTTTTAGTTTTAAAATGGATTCTTATTTTTTGTAATATTATCGATAAAAGTATAAATTCTTAAAAATATATAAGTATGATGTAGCATTCCAATAAATATAGAGCAAAAGTATCATTTATTTTAGGAGTTAATATAAATAATAAAAGGAGAACAGTGGTGAATAAGCACAAAGGTAGAAAAACATATGAAATATCATATAGAATTTAAACTTTTACAAGAGCAAAATGTACAAAAAGAGACCGCATAGTTCACATAATAATACTGATCGGTCTAATGCAAAAGATATACCGAACGGTCCTACAAAACATAAGACAGACTGAACGGTAATATAAGGTGGTAACTAAAAATCTAAACTAAGGACCGGACGGTCCTGCACTATCTTCAGGCACACTATCTTCGGGTTGAGCGGTCTATAAAGCGTCCTCCAAAGTATCTTCTATAATGCCTTCTGCTCACACCCAAGGGATAATCATTGCAGTGAAGAAAACGAAAACTGAATGGCCAAATACCGAACGACAATATAAACAAAGACAGAACAGATAAGGGTAAGCTTATGTAAGTTTAATTAATCAATTCCAACATACATATAATTTGAAAACCGAACAGTACAAACGTCATTACATTCATAAAATCCTCATACATGCATAACTATATAAACCGAACATTAAAACTATCATGACTGACCACTTAGACACTGTCCGGACTGTATGAACCATGTAGCTCGACGTTTCTAGCACCCGATGTGGTGTAGTAGCTGGCATAACTCATCAGCTGCCACCCGAGGTTAGTCCTACAACAATCATCTGGTCTTACACTAGTGCAGCGAGGGGATTTTACCGCGGTAATTTTTCACTATACGTCGCGGTTTACGAACCGCGGCATATTCAACTGCGGTAGTAAATCAGAGACTTTAGGCCACGGTTATAACCGCGGTAAAAAAGTTGGGGAATATGTCGCGGTTGTACAAGGAACCGCTGCCTAAACCCATTTTTTTTTAAAAAAAAAAATTGTTCTAGTATATGCCGCGGTTGGAACCGCGGTAAAAGACACAGGAATATGCCGCGGTTCTAGCACTAACCGCGGCCATATGTCTGTTTTAAAAAAAAAAAAAACGAGCACTATATGCCACTCTTGTGGTAACAACCGCGGCATATTCCCCTGCAGTTTTTTAAAATTGCAGGTCTGTTTTTGTGATATCCACTACCACAAAAACAGACCTGCATATAGAAACATGTACACAAATTCAATTTCAACATAACAAACACATGTTCAATGTATTTCAACATCAAATAAAGTACAAAGTCTAATAAAATACAATCTAATCAAATGCAATGTTTAAATCTAATAACTAAGAGTTATTGTATAATCTAATTATATACTTCGCAACGGCGTTCCTCATGAATAATAGTGGCTTCTCAGGAACTGGTGTAGTAGTCTTGAATTTCTGCACAAGACAATTCATATTAATTAGTGTATATGAATTCTACATTTGGGAAAAAATCAAAATTTGTTAAAGTTAAATATTACCNTTTCCCAGCGACTTATGATGTGAGAACGAACAATATGGGTCATCCAATACAATACATAGTATCCGCACTCATATGACNCATTTTGTCTGTTACACTACAATATATCATCACAGTTGTAAATAGTTAGTGAATAACATTAAAATAAAATAACTATAACAAAGTATGGCTTTAGCATATGTCAAACCTTGAGAGAAATCCAAGCAATCTTTCTACTATTAGTAATTGATCTACCATCATCATACTTGCTGGAATAGAACTATATATAAAAAAAGGTTTTAGCATTCATTTATATAACAAAGAAAGTCCAAACATTGAGGTTCTTACCGATCAATTGCTTGTCTGAGATGTGTGGGAGGAGGCCTGTGCAATNAGCAGAACCACAAAGCATAGTTCTCTTGCATAGACATAACAAGAAGCTGCCAATGGCGCCTGAAATTCATAATAACTTAACTATTAAATATTAAAATCACATATGGAACTTTATTATGTTAACAAAGTTCACTTACCCAGATATATAAGGCAAAAAGTATATTTTCTTGCCGCTTGCAAAACTTCTTATCAAATTCGTGTTGATCTCATCAAAATCATTTGATTCATGAATTGATTGGGGATCAATGAATCCATAATCATCAGAATGCCCCAACTTGTTACTGACCCCAGACATATACCTGAAATCAAAAATTAACTTTGATATAAGGATACTTGGTATATAAATCAATTTTATATATAAATAATTGCTCATAGACTTACATCATCCATAGCTGAATAATTGAAATATTCAACTCTTGTGTTCCCGACGCAAGCTCACTGACATCTTGGCTATGAAGATATATTGGGACCTCAAAGTCTGTCCCAAATACATTAGCATCATACTCAACCTCCAAAGGCTTATCTTCAAGGATGTCAGCAAGTAGATACAATGAAGCAAGAGGATCATCCTCAGATAGAGGAATCTTCTCCTGTGCCTGCGTCTGTTGTTACATGAAAAAATAAGATAAGTTTTGACATCAATAACCTTTAAAATTGAGAAGTGTAAAGAAGAATTTCATACCGAGGGGTCAGAAACTGGACCAACCAAAAATTTAGGCCAAGCGATAAAGGACTTCAATGCTTGTTCCACAGTGAAAATCTCTTTTGTGGCCAGAGGAACCGAGGCATCTGGTATGATCATTTCATCCACTGAGACCTTCACCTCATCCTCTAATAGTTGCATACCATGACATACAGCCACTGACCTAAACATTGTTCCACGAGCTACCAGGACCATCTTGGTATCCTCTAAAATGTATAGCAGACATGGACTACCATCGTTCATGTCATCCTCTGGGATGGCTGGTGCGGAACAACTTCCTTTCCCGCTTCTCCCTGTCAGAGTAAATGTTAGATTATACAAAAGATAGAAATAATTACACATAAATGTTTATTAAGTTTACCTGTGGGAGGGATAACATGTTCCTGTACAGGAGATGACACCGGGGGCATGTCGTAGCTCTCAAACTGCTGCTGGAACATGGCATTGAATTCAGCCCTCATCTCTAATCTAACCTTGGCCCTGATCTCCTCTCTAAGGTCTTCTCGGATCTTTTTTCTGATCTCTTTTGTCATCCTTTCTCTTTGTGTTTTTTTGTATGCATATGAAGGCTGACGAGAAGAGCTCCCAAAATAATCTTTAATTTCTACTGCAGGACCTGCAACACGTACACGTCCAGGGTGCTTAGGTCGTCCAATCGCAGCAACAAAAATATCCTGGCGACCCTCTGGAGTGAATTGACCTTGGGAGCTCTGCTCAACCAAGGCGTCCTGTAACATTACAAAACACCATTATTCTTTAAATAGTTTAATGTAGTATGTATAATGACAATACTTATTATTTTAGGAACAGTGATAACTTACAATTCTTTTAGAAATTTCCCGTGCAGAGTCGGAAGAGTAGGTGCCTGATGGTCTCATACAAGCCAACTTCCATTTTTCATGTCTAGACGGTGGAGAAGGAGGCTGAGGAGGGCTACCACCCTNAGATGGTGNTNTAGCATCTGCCTTTTGCTTGAGGATTTTCTCCTCAAGCTTCCTATACCCACCACGAGATAATAGGTGGGGGTTTTTGTTATGAGAACTTGTTCCTGGTGCTTTGCTTCTAATTGCCTGTCATATACACATTAATTAATTAGTTCATATGATATATATTTGTTAATGAGGAATTGAATAATATCAACTATACTAACCTGCCATTCCTCTGACATCCGACTCTCTTTAAAAAGCCGTCAAGTCTCCTCATCAATGGACTTATATAAACTACATGGAGTCTTATGTTTAAGGTGTCCAAAGATGTATCTTGATGTCAACTTACTTTTAAAGTTTCTGAAGTTTTCAGCAACAGTTGACAAACACTTATTTCTAAGTGTTGCGACATTTGGAATGTCAAATGCAAGCTGAAATAAACATAATAAAGTTGTATAAGTACAAAATTATCAATATAAACAAATTTTAATTCAAATGATATTAACTAACTTACCAATATATTGTTCCATATAATGTCCCGATCAACCTCGGACACATGATCAAAAGATGGAATGAGAATATTAATCTTATCACGTGCCACTACTCCAAGGTATGATCGGAAGTCATCTGCATGGGGGCCAGTTGCCACACCCGTGATGACGTTCACATTCACCGGAGTTCTTTCACCACTATTCTTTCTGATCAAAAGTTGTTTCATCTTAGTGGGTCCTCTAGTGGATCTGGTAGGGGGAGCCTTATCCCCTGAAGAATGTGGATGATCAGCGATATATCTGTCAAAATAAATAGCAACATGAAATATTAGTATCATATAATTTAACAAAACATGTAATAGTAATCATAATAAATATATTAAAGGAAAACTTATGTGATATTAATAAAATACTTATACAGAAATTGAAAATTCATACATAAAGATATGGATTCATCATATGTATATTCCCTCATAATGATCTGACCGAATTGCATGTACATCGTCGTCAACTAGAGATTGGTCATCCAAATTTGTTGTAGTTTGAAATGAATGGTTGTCAGCAATATGAATATTAATCAGATTGTCTTCGTTATCTTCAATTTGTTTTTTGTCTTGAAGAGCGACATACCAATGGTCAGACGCAGGATCTTTGACATAAAAAACCTGCGACGCTTGATGTACCATTATAAACGGTTCTTCTCGGTAACCCACATTTCGAAAATCAACCAGTGTCATACCCGATTCATCTATTTTCACACCACTCTTATTGTCAAACCACTTACATTTGAACAATGGAACAAAAAACTTGGTGTAATCAACCTCCCATATCTTTTCTATTATACCATAATATCTCATTGATCCAAGTACAGGAGATTGATCTTTTGATGTGGAAAATTGAAGTGACTCAGCTTCTAAACTGACTCCACTATTTTGTATTGTGCTTTTATCATCCAAAGTCTTTGTATAGAATGTGCAATTATTGACTTCATAACCTGTACAACACACGACATCAAACTTCAAACCATTTGCAAGCCACAATAAAGTTTGAGAACAATGTGACTCTTTGTCAATTTCATATTTAAACCAAGACATAAATGTTTTGTTATGCTCCATCAACTACCATTTCTCTTATTGTCTTGGATTTTTATTCTTAACAATGGCTTTGTGTGCTTCCAAAAAAGGGATCACCTCATCTGTGTTGTTCAATATATAAAGATGCGCTTGCAACAATTCTTCGCGATCTTTTGTCACCACATTCACACCTCGGATGCTTTTACTTGTTGAAAATTTATTCAACCATGAGGTGCGAGGAACTCCTATTGGATTCGTTGATGTCATGTAATCTGAACAAAACTCGATACTTTCTTCAGCAATATACCTTTCAATCATCGAACCTTCAGGACGATATGAATTTTTAACACGCCCTTTCAAAATCTTCATATAACGCTCAATAGGATACATCCATCTTAAGTATAC
>NC_028358.1:19611445-19611744 GCF_000741045.1 Vigna radiata var. radiata | reverse complement strand
TTTTGGGCAAAATTCCACGAATAGCCACCGGTAACAACTGTTGCATTAAGACGTGGCAATCGTGAGACTTCATGCCAACAAGCTTTAAGTCCTGCATCAACACTAACTCTTCATATTTGAAGAGTATCCTTGTGGTACTTTGATACTCTTTTAAACAAAGACAAAAACTTATCTTCTCTTGTCTAGACATTGTGTAACATGCAGGAAGAAAATAAGTACGTTTACCAATCTCCTTGGGTGTCAACTCTTCTCGGATATTCATGTCAACCAAATCCAAACGAGCATTCACTCCATCTTTT
>NC_028358.1:19593012-19609870 GCF_000741045.1 Vigna radiata var. radiata | reverse complement strand
TCTTCGCATCATAATTACGAGTAGGTAGTGTATTTCCATCTGGCAACATTTCATTCAACAACGTCAACAATTCTGTAAAACTCTTATCAGTCCATCCATTGCTCGCCTTCAAATTCATGAGCCTTAACACCGCTGACAAACGTGTGAACTTACTTGAACCGACATACAAAGGTGTTTCCGCATCAGTCGATATCGTCTCATACACATGAGCTTTGGCAAAATTTTATGCGCCAAAATCGCGGATCATGTCCTCTAATTTGTCTTCATCCGGACGATCTTCTTCCATGGTGGAATCAGTAACATTTTCAGTTTGCGAGTTAGTTGGAAAGTGCACTTCTTCGTCGTGCCATATCCATGTTGTATAGCATCTTAGGAAACCATCACAAATAAGATGTTCTCTAATTTGGGTTGCGTTCAACTTTCTCCCATTCAAACAGTTCACACAAGGACATCTAAACTTCACTTCATCATCACTTCTCCCCTCGTTACGTTGTGCAAATTGTATAAATTCCTCTACACCTCTCTTGTACTGAGCACTAATACGTGGTAAATTAATCCAATTTCGATTCATTCCTAAATATTTTAAAATTACAACTATATAATTTTACATATTAAATCAAATCATACAATAATTTCAATCATACAATCATACAATTAATAAGAAATAAAATGATAAATTCAATCATAGAAAATTTTATATTATTAACTTTTAAAAAATTTCAATAATCTAACAATAAAAAAAAAATTTATAGATTAAGATTTTTTTTATTATTAATATACGTTTTGAAAATTTGAAATTAATTATTAATTACAATAAAAAAATTTCAAGTAATATTATCAATTTAGTAATATTAGTTTAATTATAAAAGATAAATCAAAATATCAATATAATTAGTTCTAAAAGCATTTGTTTTATGTAATATGAATGCTAACCTTAAATACGTAGAACAACCCATTAAAACTTTAAGTTTTGGTATGGAAATTTTGTAATGCAATGCCCTTCATAAATTAAAACTGCTTAGCCTCCACGGTGAAGGTAGGGATAATCAAATTGAAATCAATTGAAACAATTGAAAACAATTGAAACAACATTTCATCACAAGCAATCATACATCAAGCAGGTATTGAATACAAATGAGGATAGCAACCATACCTGTTTTGGTTCTCTTCGCAAATAAATTTGGCACAGGGGAGAAGAAGGTCGCGGCGAAGAGCAGAGTCGCGGAGGAGAAGTCCGACACAGAGACGATTTGGGTTGGCGTCAATGTGGCGGCGGCGGAGAAGCACTGGTCCGACGACGACGATGACGATTCGGGAGGCGGACGGAGACGATAATGGATAGAGAAGCAAAGTCTGGGCGGAGAAAAGCTTGCAGCGGTGGGGTTTCGTTTTTTGTTTTCTGAAAAGTGCGTGGAAGAAGAAAACTGTTCAAAGAATTTTAACCTATGCAAGGGATACTACCGCGGTTCAGATGAAACCCGCGGACAAAGAGCCGAATATGCCACGGTTCTACACTTAACCGCGGCCTATTCATTTAAAAAAAATTCATAATGGCATTTTTTAAATTTTTTTTAACTTATATGCCGCGGTTCAGCGCCCAACCGCGACATATGCTCTGAAATTTTTAATATTTACTCAAATCAAGGAATATGCCGCGGTTCTCTGACCAACCGCGACCTATTCCCTAACGTTCAGAATTCCCCATCTGCCTTCCCAACTGCCTTTTGGGGAATGTTAGAGGTAGTAGGGAGAATATGCCGCGGTTCTCTGAGCAACTGTGGCCTATTCCCCCTGCTACCTTCTAAGATTCCCCATCAGTCAGCCCCTGCAATAAATTGGCAGGGGAATATGTCGCGGTTCTCTGACCAACTGCGGCATATTCCCCTACCAATTTATTGTAGAGGCTGACTGATGGGGAATGTTAGGAGGTTACAGGGGTATATGTCGCGGTTGGTCAGAGAACCGCGGCATATTCCCCTGTTATTAAATTTTTTTCCTGACGTGGAGTCAAAGGTGATGGTTGACTGGGGTATATGTCGCGGTTAAGTAGGGAACCGCGGCATATAAGTTTGATTTATTTACAAAACTGCCACCGCACAGCATTATGCTGCGGTTTTTGGTGAACCGTGGCATAATGTGCGCTGTATAATCCCTATTTTTTACTAGTGTTATGACCGCGGAACTCATGTCATTCCCACGCATGAGTAACCATTCTCTACATGAGAAAGCATCATCACGAAATATCAGGATCAAAACGACAGCAGAGTCTGACCATGTTCATACTTTACCAACCATCTTCAATCATGAGACATTCCTCCACTAGAATTCTCTTAATTAACCAAATTCAACCAAATACACACTACCACATTCATCAGAATAGAAAATGTTAAGAGGATGACCGAACGGTCTAACACCGAAAGAAAATAGAGTATCAAGGAAAACTTTAATAGGTGACCGAACAATTATTAATCACATATCCAACATACAAAAAATGAAAATGTATTAAAAGTTATATAAAATTATATGCTCATATTAAAAAATAAATTTTAAACAATAATAGGAACTTGGAAGAGTGAAAGGTAAACAACAATGGAGAACGGTGCAACAATTTGCATTTTGGAATGGTACAAAATTCCACCACAAAAAAAAAAATAATACATGGACACAAATACAAACAACATATTAGTCTCAAGAACCAAAACAAACTCTAAAACACTCAAAAAAAGGTCTCGAATGAAGCAACCAAAGCTCACTATGAACGGTGAAGAATCGTGCTCAAGAATGAAAGAAAAGGTGTGGAACAGCTTCAGACTAGTGAGGATGGGTTCAAACCATTGATGACGGCGTTAAAGGTGACGACCATGGCATTCAGAGTGATGGAGCACAAATGGTGCTATAGTTCGTGAGCAACGAAGAAGAAAATTGTAGGTGTATGAATTTTCGCGAATTTTTGCCCTAAGAGCACATATTGCTTAGATTATTTTAATAACTAAAGCAATAATTGGTCTATGACATCGATTCTACTAAGAATAGTTGCCTAAAGCTCGTCAAAAAAATTAAAAAATAAAATTTTAATGATATTTTTGAAATTTGGTTCACATTTTTTACCTCAGTTCTTCATGAAATCGAGGAAACATAAAGACTCTATGACACTGATTCTCATAAAATTGAAGTCATAGGTGTTATTCAAATAATAATTAAAATAAAAAGATCATTTTTTAAAAATTTAGGTATGAATTTTGAAAAGAATTGAAGTCATAGACGTGTTCATAAATGTATTTATCATAAATCTTTTTAATTTTTTTAAACTGAAGCCAAAAACTACATATAATTTCCGTATTTTTGAACCGAAGTCTACGTATTCACAAAAATTATAAAAATATCATTACGTTTTTTTTATGATTTCGGTTTAACCGAAACTAATAGGTGCATTAGAAGACTTTTTATGTATTATTATGAAAGGCTACATCAATCAACAAAGATATAATCAATATAAGGTTATTCGAGGAAACAAAGTTAAAGATGTAATATTATTCAACGAAGTTAAAAACGAAAATTGAGTGCGAAATAGATGTCATTGGATTGGAAAGATCATCCACCACTCTTCAATCACTGTTTGTTAGATTTTGTCGTGTTTGTTTGGATTTTAACTAGTTATAACATTTAAACCCACTTAATTTTTATTGAATATTTATAAATATGTTTGACCTTTTATAGATTAAATTTATTAGAAAATATAATTAAATCTAATTTACTTTTACAAATTTATTGAGATTATTGAAATATTATTATGGTTATTTATTGTTATTGTTGTTAGTTATTATATTTAAAAAATATATTCTTAGTCTAATTAAAAACATGGTTAGTGATTGTAATTTGATTTATTATAAATAAATATATCAGCACTTTATTTGTGTAACAATATCTTGTAATATCTATTTATAATGATAACTTGATAAATAAGGAAGTATGAATTTTCTTCCGATAAAATTTATTGATTTATTAGACAAAGATTATCTATTTATTTATGGAAAATAATATTTTAACACCATTTTTTTACACCATTTTGACACTGTACACGTGTCAAAATGTGATTGGATGATTTCAAATTAAAAAAACAAACTTTGGTTTTTCTCTTCCAAATATACCTCTATCTCAACTTTTTTTAATTTGAAATCGTCCAATCACATTTTGACACGTGTGCAGTGTCAAAATGGTGTCAAAAAATGGTGTTAAAATATCATTTTCCTTTATTTATATGATTTGATTTTATATGTGAAATTTCTAACAAAGTTGTATATCAAAATTATCACTAAATTCTAGTTTATTTGAAAATTATGATGATTTTGTTTTTATTAATTTTAGTTAAATTGCAAATATATATGACATTGAAGACATGTTGACTATTGATTGGAGTTGATGGTTTATTACCTCAAAACGAAGTTTGATGGATAACTTATAATTATTTTTACAAAGATCCAAAATGACTAAAAAATTTGCTAATAACCCTTTGCTGTTGTAGATAAAAAAAGACATAATGAAAGTTGGGTTTTTTTTTTTTGAATTTATTGCTGCAGAACATTTAACTACAAACAAATGAATTTTTTCATTAAAGATTACCATAAGTTAATAAACATTTTTATCCAATGATTTCATTAGTAGCAAATAAATTCTAATTAAGTTTTTCTTATTTTGTAATCACTTATTCCAACTATTTTAGATATATATATATATATATATATATATATATATATATATATATATATATATATATATATATATATATATATATATATATATATATATTTGCACATCAAAATTATCAACTTTGAGGCAAAATTGGTTGGTAAATATTCCTAAGAAATCATTGTGTAAGCATGTTTTTCCTTATGTTGTGACATTTTAACCATTATGACTCAAGAATTCACTAGTATACAACTTAGATTAGTACATGATAATGGTTAACTTTATTACCTTTAATAAATAAAAGTTATAAAAGAATTTACTTTTATTGTGCTTTTTAGATTAAAATTTACTTTCAATATATATTCTTTCGGTGCAATTCTACCTTCAATTTAATTGGACCCCATCAAACTTTAAAAAAAAAAAGTAAGGAGGTGTAATAAAAGGAATATTTAGCAACCTTTTAATCTATTTAATGATTTAAGCAAAGATAAGAAAAACCCAAAAGATAAAAAGGAGCTTAGTATTAAGTGTGTGACAAACATGGAAAGTATGAAAGTATGGCAGAAAGTATGACACATTAAATTAATTTTATCACTTTCATTTCCTCTTGTGTTGATATTTTTTTTTTATGTACATGAATAATTTTTCTTTGTATAAAATGTTTCAAGAGATCAAACCTTGTATTCCATCACTAATCATTATTTTATTATTTTTTTCCTGTATAATCCTGGTTTTTAAATTTAATATAAAATAAATAGATAATATTAATATTATTAACAACATTATTGCTATTATTATTATAACAAAAATTAGTAAATACTAGCAATAAAATAATGGTAAGGTAACTATTATTTAAACTATTTTTTTTCTTTTATTATACACTTATTCGCTCTTCCTTCAATTTTATTTTCACTTTATGAAATATACCATTATAATTTTTATTTCTTACAGAATTTTTGGTCTTATCCTAATTACTTTTTGTTGTCTTTAATCACTCATGACAGTGTCATTATGTTATTTTTATCTATTAAGTAAAGATAATGAGTTTGTGATTTTTTTATATGGTGTTTAGTTTTATTATTTTTACTTGAAACTTAAACTTATAAATAGATTATTTTTTATTATATTTTCAAAAGTACACTGATAAAAACTAATTTTAATATTTTAAAATATATATTCAAGTAAATTACCACATTAACATCAAGGTATTTTATAAGTTCAGCCCAAAAAAACACAAAAAAAGAAGAAGAAGAAAAACCTAACATAAAATATGCTACTCATGAAAATACTGCAAACATTGGATTGCATGTGAATGGTGGGAAACAAACAGAAAAAATAAATAAATAAATAATAGAAGTCATCAGATGAAGCTACAGAGTTGTTTTCCACTTGTTAGGATTGAAAGAGCAAAATCAAACTTGAAAACTGGCTGAGTATATCACTATCAATGCACTTCAACAAAATATTTGAAAAAAGAGCATAATTTTTTTTTTTTTTGGTTTTCCAATTGAAGGTGACATGAATTTATTAATCTTATAATTCTTTTAGTAAACCACTTTTCAAAATACCCAACAGTCATTATATTATGTGAAAGGAATTTTGGATTTGTTTTTTTAAAAAAGATTAATTTTTAAAATTCCCAGGAAAACAGTTTTATTTGCATTACTTCATTACAGTGCAAAATTGTTGACTAAAGGAGAAAGCTGTAACATCAAGAAACTTCATTTGTGGCTGATGTTATAGCCAAAGTTTACTCTCTTCTATTTGTCGTCTAGCATGTAATTATGAATATGTGGCCAACCATCTCCAGATCAAAATAATTTTTTATGTATGATTATTAATTGTGACTAATGAATAAAAGTCATAATGACTTTATAAGAATACAAATATTATTATTATTATTATTACTATTATTAATTATTTTCTTTAAAAAAATAGTCAGTATTTAAACTTTATTTCTTATTTATTTATTCTTTAAAAGCAATAATTAATACTTTTTGTATAGTTTTATAGTCAGTTTTAGCTATATTTAAACTTTATTGAAAGCCATTCAATGTTTTGAGATAAATTATAAATTCTTAAATGAATAAGACATTATTGGCATAATACTTTTAAAAACGTTATGATTTACTTTGTATAGAAAGTCAAACAATAAGTACTACTTTTATGTTTACCTAAATCTTTTAATTTTACTTTAGAAACAAATTTTATTGTAAATATCACAAAAATATTTACATGACTAAATATAATTTGTACATGAGGAGATACAAATTTCAGTTTAAAATTTCATAAAATTAAATTATATTTAATGTTTAATTTTTTTTTAAAAAAAAAACTTTTATTATTAAATTATAATATGAAAGAATCTATCTGTATTTTTCAGACAGACAAAATAAAAAAATTTCATTTTTACAAAACTAAAATTAGAGCATATAAGGTATAATTTACTTGGTCAAGAATTTAGCATTTTTTATGAAAGATCAAAGATCAAGAACGTGTTTAAACCAAAAATTAAACATGTTATACAAATTTTATTTGGAATCTTACCTAATCAAATTAGAGCCATACATAGGTATGTCACAGATTTGATGTCACTTCAAAATGTGTTTGACAATTATGTTGTCTTCACTTCCGACGTCATTTTGTTCCTATTCCTCCTATCTCTGTCTTTAGATGTAAGACCCCTTTGTTTGGTTATTACTCATTTTCTCTATTTTAATCACCGATATGATCTTAGATACGTAGATTGAATAGCTTCACACCAAATAACGATTCTTTCTTATACATCTTTTCCACCTTCATCAATGCCCCCATTGCACATTTTTTTTCACTCTGACGTGTGCAATGATGCCACTAGTTTTGTTCGTCTACGGCTCTGGATTATTTGTCATGTGGCGTCATTTAACATGTGAGAGAGAACAGAGCCTGTGTTGTCATGTTTGTACTTTTGCATTATAACAAGAACGGGTCCTAAAGTTCCTCCTTTGATTGTGTGCATGAATGTATGTCTGTTTGTTTCCTCAACCTTTCTGATTCTCCAATGTGCGCTTAGCAAGTGGCTATCTTTTCTGATTATCTTTTCTGGGTTTGAATGATTGATGCATGTAATAGGAAAGAGGGACCTGACTGAAACAATATCACAAACATGAGAGAGGAGAACGTGAAGCAGCCATTGTTGGGGAGGAAGAAGTACCACGATAACTGCCCCGGTTGCAAAGTGGATCGGGCCAAAGAGTTGAGTGAGGGACAAGGCGTACCCATTAAAAATCTTGTTATCATATGGATATTGGTGTTGTCCTGTGGTAAACATTTGACATTATTTTTAGCATTTTAACTTCTGGAAAAGTTGGTGCTTCCTGTTTCTGTGTTGTTGTTGGGGACTTTTGGGGTGTTTGTGAGTGCGATGTTTGCTAATGCTGCTGCTACTGTTCTAACTTCTGACTAAATGTTTAGATTCTTTAACTTGAAGTTAACTGTCAAAGGGCCTTTCTCATGAGAATGATCTAACTTTTTTGACTGCTCTTATCTTCTTTTGCATCATTCAAACAAAGTTTGCCATAGGGGTTGCTAAAAGTTCAGCCAGGTAGGCATAAAATTTGGTGCTTATTCAAAACTGAAACTGACAATAACGTTGACACGTTACCTTAACAGTTAATCTTAAGCTAAAACTGCAATACTAGTGTTTTAACTAAATCAATCAGGAAAAGGACCCCCCTTGGTGGTGACTGATTAAGTTTACATGATTATTTCATCTCTATCTTAAATGTGTGATATTGTGTACCTTGGCTAAAAAAAGCAGTGCCTTCTGATCCCATAATATTTTGAAAGGAAAATCAGCATTTGTTTCTCTGTTTTACCAGTTGGCATTATTCTGATTCTTTTGGTCATTTGAAACTATTGAGTCTGCTCTGATAGCACTTTATTTTGTCCTCTGCAGCACTGCCTATATCATCTCTCTTTCCATTCCTTTATTTCATGGTGAGTTTAGCTATCAATTAAACTCGATGTATATTTTGATCTTGTGACATTGTTGGAAGTTCTATGAATAATGCTTAAACATCATTGTTGGAAGTTCTTTGAATACATTTTACTTTAGTACTTGGAATATGCCAGAGTCCATTTTTAAGTGATTACTACTCTTAGTTTTGTTTTGTCATTTGTTATGAAATACTTACAAAACTAAGGCTGTGATTAATTTTAAATTTATGTCATGGATGAGTATAATACATATCCAGATTCCTCAATGATGGAACGTTTATTTTTCAGGTAAGAGATTTTAATATTGCGAAAACAGAAGCTGATATCAGTTCTTATGCTGGTTATATTGGTAAGATTACTTCTATCATTATCATTTTTTTGAAGTCTTCAACAATCCTTGCAAGTTACTTACTAGAGAGGCCTGTGTGATGAAAATGTTTTAGGCTCTTCATTCATGCTTGGCAGATGTTTGACATCTGTATTATGGGGAGTTGTTGCTGATCGCTATGGTAGAAAGCCTGTAATGTTTACAGGGGTTGTGGTGGTGTAAGTATATCTTTCAATGGATTGGTGCTTTCTTTAAGTTGTTTGTTCAGCTTCATATAAATCTTAGTGCTTACTTGATTTCAGTGTCATTTTCAACACACTATTTGGCCTTAGTACTAGTTTTTGGATGGCTCTTACTACAAGATNTCTTCTTGGAAGTTTAAATGGGATGCTTGGACCAGTGAAGGTATCATATTTTTAACACCAAATAGTTAGCACTTTCATATATTTCTTGCTCAATCTAGTTCAACTTCCGGTTGTACATGTCTGTTTGCTAACTCCTTTATTTAACAGGCCTATGCCACTGAAATTTTTCGAGATGAACACCATGCTCTAGGACTATCAACAGTTAGCATCATCATCCCTTTTATATCATTACTTCTTAGAACTACATTTCCCTAAGAATAATTTAGTGTGATTTGGATTTAGATCAGTGCAGCTTGGGGCACAGGTTTAATCATTGGCCCAGCATTGGGAGGCTATTTAGCTCAGGTACTCTCTATAATCTTTGCCATCTGGAGTATAACTATCTGATGCACCTGCATAAAAAGCCTTTAATTTTGTATATACTGGAAGATGAGTTTGTTTTTCAATTGAAAGACTTCTGGCTTATTGAGAAAGTCAATGCCTGAAATTCTGTAATTGATTGAGGAATAGAAATTTTTACAGTATGGTCTCATGCATCTAGGAAAAATGGTCTCATGCATCTAGGAAAAATGGTCTCATGCATGTTCTGTTGTTTTTTTTTTTTTTTGCATTGATAAGTACTCAAGTTTCTGTGTGAGTGGGTATTGTGCAGATATATCACATGTTTATCTAATACTTTGGGAAAATTTTCATTGTAGCCAGTAGAGAAGTACCCACATTTATTTTCAAAGGGTTCCATTTGGGATAAGTAAGTGGTTTATTGGATTCGATTTTCTTCTCTTCTTTGTCTTTTTATCATGTTATCCTTTTAATCATTCTCTGATTTTCATTTACCAAAGCATATAAATCATTGTGCAGGTTTCCATACCTCTTACCCAACCTTGTAATATCAGCAGTAGCATTTTTAGTAATTATTTGCTGCTTCTGGATTCCGGTATGTTTCTAAGGTTCTTCATTGATTACATATATTTCTATCTTCTTAATGTTTTGTGGCTTTTTAGTCTTGTAACAATTTTTTGATGACTTTTTATAGTGTAGAACTATTTTCATTGGCTATATTGTCTAGTTTGTCTACCTCATTAATATAATTGTTTAAAACACCTACAGGAAACACTTCACACCCACAGTTTTAGTGATGAATCCGTAGAAGATGCTGAAACTTTGGAAAATGGAAACAGTGGAGCTGGCAAAGACATGACAACTCAGAAGAATGAAAACCTCCTCCTGAATTGGCCCTTGATGTCATCTATCATAGTTTACTGTGTTTTCTCGCTTCATGATATTGCTTATCAAGAGGTATCACTCATTGATCTTGATGATGTTACAAATGGTGATAGGATATAATGTGATAGGATATAATGGGTACCGGACTGAAGGAAACAGTTTAGGAATTAATTGTTAGTTGGTTAGTTGGTTGGCCAGACCTCTATAAGAAGACATGGAGTTCTTATGTCAGGGAGAGCTTTTGATCGGGACGTTGTTCTTGTGGAGGGAGAGTGCTCCCTTGAGAGTTAGATGTTGTACAGTGTATTCTTGACTATTAGAATAATATACTGTTTTGGTCTAGTATTTTGTGTGTGTGTGGCTTTGAGTGATAGATAGATTTCTTGACCAAAGAAGTCTATCAAATGGTCTATGCATTTCCTTTGATATATGTTGTTTAGATTTTCCTGAGTTTTATTCTTTTTCTGCTTAAGAGAACTACATTCATTCATCTTGCTTTCTTTAGGTTTTCTCATTATGGAGTGTCAGTCCTCGAAAGCTGGGGGGTTTGAACTTCTCAACAAATGATGTTGGCAATGTTCTTTCAATAACAGGTGCATCTCTGGAACTAACAATTTTTGCAATGTTGCTTATTTCAATAACATGTTTCCTTCCTAAATTTTTATCTGCAAATATTGCACACAAATTTTATGCATTTACGTGAATTTTAAGGATTTGGATTGCCAAACTTTGGTCAAATAATGTTCAGAAAAAAATTTCTTATTTATTCATTACTTGCCAAAATTTTCTAGTACAACACCAAGATGCTATAACTTTGACTGCAAGATTCTTATATCTTTCTCTTTACAAAAGAGGAAGCATGAAAGATAGGCTATTTTGTATCATAAACAGTTTGAAACAGTATTGACATTGTAAGATACCACTTCAACCACATTAAAGTTATTCCTATAGTTCTAAACTTTTAAAAAATTGTCTGCATTTTGGGTTTGAGAGTGACAAAGCTATAGAAAACTTTTGCATTTAGCGTTGATCTTCATTTTCCTATTGTACAATTGATACTTTATAATTACTAACTCACTTCTCCAATGTTTAGGTGTTGCAATGATCATTTACCAAATTTCTGTCTATCCATTTGTTGTAAGAGCTTGTGGACCTGTTGGAATTGCCCGCATTACAGGGGTTAGTTTTCATCAAATTGTAGCTATTATACCGTTTTTAAGATTTCAATTTTTGTTATTTGAACAATGTCCAATTACTTTGGTCCCGTATGCAGATGTTATCAATACCTCTTTTGCAAAGCTACCCTTTCATAGCATTGTTGTCAGGTGTTGCATTAACCATAGTCATAGTTACTGCTTCAATTCTAAAGAATATTCTGTCTGTAAGTGCACCTCTCTGTTCATTGAACTGTTTAACAGTGATTTGAGTGTTTAAATTGATTCAGGAAAGTTTTTACATGTTACAAATTTGACTTATTGAACTCTTTTTTGTTGAATTTAGACCACCATTATAACTGGTTTGTTCCTCCTACAAAACCGAGCAGTGGTAAATTTTTGGATTATTGCAACTTTTATTCAATACAATGGTTGAGACTATTTGTTGATGGACTGTGACATATATGACATATTCGTTTGGAATACAGGAGCAACACCAAAGAGGTGCAGCTAATGGCATTTCCATGACAGGCATGTCTCTATTCAAAGCTATTGGTCCTGCTACAGGTGGTGCAGTGTGAGTGTTCCTGTGATATGTTCAGCTTTTACTAGATTTACCTGTCAGTTCAAAAAATGTCAAATATACTGGCATGTTAATTTGCAGGTTTTTCATTTAATCCATTCTAAGTTCCTTTATGATATGGTTTTTTCATAGTGAACTACATTGAAAGATAAAGGTAGCATGTTACCTGCCAATGTATCCCTTGACCCTTGTTGGCATAGAAAGATATTTTAATAGAAATTACTGCACTCCACTATGATCCATTAGCAGTTGGCAGAGTTTTCATCAGTAGTTCTTAACCACATACTTTCTTACCAAAGTATCATACATTAAGAATTATATCTAATTTTCTGATATGATGATGGTAAATGCAGATTAACTTGGTCACAAAAGCGGATGGATGCTTCATTCCTCCCTGGTATGATGCTCAACTAATTTATTTGTCAATAGCCCTTAATATAAGAAGTTTTTTCTGTGTGCACATGAGATGTTGCATTTATCTCTACTATCTAAACAAAGAAAAAAGTAAATGCAGAACAAGATATGTTTGAGTAGACAGCATGTGTTCAGTGGTATAATAAAATATTGCTAGCTAATAGGGCAGTTCAAGGCTCAAACAGTTAAAGTCCTTCCTTTAGGCCTCTAAGAAAAGAATACCTCAAAAAATATTTATAAGAACTAATTGTTTTAGGTCTCAAAAACCCTTGAGTTTGCTTTAGGCCTCATTCTTAAGCTTGTTTTAGGCCTTCCAAACCCTTTAGCTGTCCCCGCTAGCTAGACCATGATGTCAATGCAGCTATTCTTTTGCTAGGAGCTTACTTACTGATGTGCATTTATTTGACTGCAGGCACCAATATGGTGTTCTTTGTCCTGAACATAATTGAAGCAATTGGAATAATAATGATGTTCAAACCATTTCTTGCTGAGAAGAAGAAAACACAGTCAGATGAGTTACAGTGAAATCAATAATTTTTGCTCAAGTCATATAACATCTCCCTGGAATTGCTATCTATTGCAGAGATGATAACCAGATGCATGAACTTTGTCATATTGAAGTTAAATTAATGGAACCAATTCAATTTGTAACTTGCCTTAAATGGTTAGGAGAAAGCTAGGGAAGTGTATACGGAAAGGCCAATTAAGCCTTACAGCCCCTTTTTTTTCCAATTGTTTCAATCTAGTGTATGTAATATACTTGTTTACTAGTATTGTTTTGTAATCATACAAATATACTACTTCTCATATCATTAATAAGGAAAAAATAAACTCACATGGTTTAAGGGAATCATGCATTAAATTATCTAGTCTCTTCATATTTCTTTTTCTTTTCTAGAATTTTAATTTTTAATATCGATGATATAATAAAAAAGTCGAACATTAATCAATGTTAAGGTATTTAAAAAAAATAAAGAACCAAATATATAATTAATTTTTTATTTTAATTATCAATAAAATCTTATGAATTATAAATACCCAAGGAGTGTATGAATATGGTGGCTAGGGCCACAAAGAACAATTAGGCTTTAGAATTAAATATACTGTTATTGATAAGTAAGCTCTCAAGACATTGTTAAATACGCAACTTTTTTTTTTAATGGCATCTCTTATTGATACCGGTTCAAAAACTGTTATTTTTATACTTAAATTCGATACAAAATACATCCTTTATCACTTAAAAACTAGCTTGAAATCATGTATTTTTCTTAAGTTAGGAAATAAGAGAGTCAAAGGTGGTTTTATGCTTGGTTTTCCCATTATTTGGCAGGATTTATCAGGAATTGAATGAAGGAGGTTGAAGCAGAAAGGAATTGGACTCAAGAGAAGGTGGAAAAGTGAAGAAAGGAAGAAAAGCAACCACCAATAAACGGTAAGACCGAGTATCGTTCTTCCAAAGGACTCTTAGGTATTATCTTTTCATGTAAATTGATTGCATAAGACTTGAAAAAAAATTGATTTTAGGGTTTTAATGCAAAGAATGAAAATAAACATGCAAATGCAAAATTGAATCAATTGGCAAAGAAAAGATATGTATGAATGAAGTTGTTGGGGTTTACAATTTCATCCTTATCCACCCCCTTATATCTACTACTCTTATTAAATTTGCTTTATTATCAATGTCATGCAACTTTCTAATTTACTCTAAACTCGATCTCTCGGTGAAAAGAACCTATTACCAATTACTAGTTTACTATCTCTAGTCTCCCTAGCAATTACCAATACATTCAAGTACAAAAGCTTAAAGTAATTGATCGTCCTACTCCTATCTCTAGGTAGTATTTCATTATCAAGAGAATTCTAATCAGTTTTAGATCTCCCCGTATGTCTCCGTATCGACAAAATCAAATATCATAACACCGAATGAGTTAAACGATGTACGCATTACCCTTAGAAAAGAAAACCCAAACAATTGATAATAAGAGCATGTAAATATAATAAGAAATTTGATATAAGAGAGTTTCAAAAGGATTTACATTGTTCCCCAACAACAAAGGGATTAATTCACCATAGACATGGTGAAACTAGATGGAATTAATGGAAAAGATGAAAGAGTAAACCCTAGATTTGATAAATTGGAGCCTAAGCATCCAAGAAACCGCCTCCAAGGAGTGTAGAAGTGCTCTGGACGTCTCTGCTTGCTAAAATATTACTCTGAGGATCGCACTAGGACTATTTATAACGAATAAAAGTAATAGAATTTCAGCCCAAGCTCATCATTTAGGCGCTTAACGCCCATTTGACCGCTCAATGGTGGCCCCTGTAATCGCAGGACGCTCAACGGTGGAATCCGGGGCTCAGCGGTGGCCCTCAAAATCGCAGGACGCTCAGCGGCACCGCTTAAGCGCGAGACAGTGGCTTCTTCCTCAAAATTGGCACTTAGCGCTGGAATTGGCGTTGAGCAGTGGACTTCAGTCTTCTTTTGCTTCTTTTCTCATCCTTTCTTGAGTCTAAGTCCTCCCTTCTTCACTACCATCCTTCAGTTCTCATCAAATCCTGCTAAAACAATGTAAAACCAGCATAATATATCTAAAAACCACTTTTGACTCTCTAGAAACCAAACTAAAGTGTTTTGCTTGATTCTAAGCTCATTCTAAACCATAAGGGGTGTGTTTTGATATCAAATTCAAGTATAAAAATAACGGTTTTTAGACCGTTATCAGCTGCAAGGAAGGTTGCACAAGTGGCTAAACCTAAATCTGAAAGCCGATCAACAAAGGTAAGAATTGTGTTTTAATGCAGGTTAAGGAAGAAGAGAAAGTTGATAAAGGAGGGATAGTCCACTTTGACTTGGAGGATGCACAACTAAAGCTTGGTACTCCTATGAGATACAAGAAGAAGTTGTGGGTTGTGAAAGGATTCAAAGAGAAAGGAGTGATAGAGATTGAACCTCCACACTCTAGGCGAGTCAAGAAGATGGACCGGAAGCAATTGATGAGTTGGTGTGATGAAAGTAAGAGAGACACCAACATGGAAGATGTAACCTGAGCTTTATTGGGTCAAGCTAATGACATTAAAGAAGTGCTTGCTGGGAGGCACCCCAGTAAATTAAAAACATTGATTCTGTTGATTAATTTGGTTATGTAATTTTGAATATTTCTGAACACTGTTTACTGGGTAGCATCTACTGAGGGATGCTAGTTAACTTAATATTCACTGAAGGATATAGGAAGGTACACCTACTGATGGGTGTTGGTAAGGTTTGCACTTACTGATGAGTGCTAGAAAGGTTTGGGTCAGGCTCGTGACGTTAAACAAGCGCTACCTGGGGGCAACCTAGTTGTTTAATTTATTTTTGCATGATTTAATTATGTTATAGTTGCATATGTGAGTGGAGTGAAGGGAAATTGCATAAAAATCAAAATATGAGAGTTGAATTTGAGTGGTACAGGGTTCATGAAGCTTAAGGCGAGCCAAAAAGGAGGAATTCCAAAATCGCTCCCACTGCTCAGCGGTACCTAGTGCTGAGCGGTGGCGCTTGATGGAGGTTGAAAAAATGTTATTTTCATATGTCAATTTGGACCAAATTACACTCTTTACTACTTGGAATGAGCGTAGAATCAAGCAAAACTCAATAAATGAGTCTGGGGAGAGTCAAAAGCTGTTTTCAGCGATTTTATACTTGTTTTGCATTGTTTTGTAGCTAATTTGAGAAAGTAAAGAATGAAGTTAAAGATACAGGTCGTTGACTCAAGAAAAGAGCAGAAAAATGAAGTTTTGAAGAGTCGACGCACCGCCCGGCGGTACACTTAAACCGCCGAGCGGTCCAGGACGAGGAGTAGGCATGGCGATTGACGCTGGGCGGTCTTGAGGGAAACCGCCGGGGGGTGGCGATTGCCGCCGGGCGGTTTGAAGGACTATGGGAAACCGCCGGGTGGCACACTTAAACCGCCCGACGGTGGCTCGCTAGACTTGGGCCTGTTTTCTGATGCGCTCCTCACCTATAAATACCCCTATTGCGAGTTCAGAAGTATTCTTTTGACAGGGGAGAACGACTAGACCTAATTTTGCTCTCTGGAGAGGATTTCTTGGATGCTTAGGCTCCTTTTCATCTTTTCTAGGGTTT
>NC_028358.1:19538604-19592522 GCF_000741045.1 Vigna radiata var. radiata | reverse complement strand
ATTAGATGAAATTGTAAACCCTCAACAACATCCATTCATCCATTGTTTTCTTTTGTCAATTGAATCAACTTTATTTTGCATGTTAATATTTTTGTTCTCAAATCCAATTTATTAATTTTTATTTTCAAGTCTTATTATTTTAATTCACGTGAACGAAAAAGCCATTCGAGTCTCTTGGGAAAACGATACTTGGTCTTACCATTTATATTACTTGTACGATTTGGTACACTTGCCAATCCGTCAACAGCGCTGTAGATTTGAATTGTGGTTTTTAAGTTGGGCCCAGCGTGGTTGGCCCATTGCACAGTTTAAACACTCCTTAGGGGTCGCCTCAGTCCTCTCATTCAGATCCCCACACTCTTTTTCACTCTCAAGCACTCTTCTAAGCTACTCCTCTCATCCCACTTCTAAAAAACCCATTCTCCATCACTTTTGCATCATTCCACCATCAAAGTTTGGGATTTTTAAGAGAGTATAGCATTTGGTCTCATCCATTTTCAATCAACAAGCACTTTGCACACATTCAAAGTCTCTCCACCCAAGTAAGTCATACATTTTACATTCTAGGGTTTCCTAAGCATGAATTTATATGAGAATGATTGTTCAAACATGAAAGATTAGGGCTTTTGATTTTTATGCATGATTAAGTGAAATAATTGATGTTTGGACCGATTAAAATGTCTGATTCTGGTATGGAACTATGACATTTTCATTTGGGTGGAGATTAGAAGCATTTAGGGGAGATTTTGCAAAAATCCCAACTGATAGCGCTGAGCGCTAGCCACCGCTAAGCGCCAGCCTGCAGATTAGGTTTTTGAGATTTTTCTGTGTGCAGGTGACGCTAAGGGGTCTTGTTTTGTCGTCAGCACTAAAAGGCATTGTGATTGAACGAGGTTTATGTTTTGCTAACACTTAATGAGGTTTTCTGTGGTTTTGTGACTTGTATTTGATGCAGGGATGACTTCCTCATCGGGCAAGAATATCAAGACAGTTGGAATCAAGAGGAGGGAACCAGAAAAATTTTACTCTAATAGGTTCCTCTCTAGGAGACATGAGCAGCATCACCTCCTTGTCTAGTAGAGACGCCTATTAATGGATAGGACGATAGGTTGGATCCCAGACTATGCTCCACAGTTTGGACAAGAGCTTGAGAGTAGGAATTAGGAAAAGCTGGCTACATACCCTGCTCTTGCAAATATAGCAGTGGTAAAAGGGTTCTACACAAATGCCAAGCCACTAGGAGATTCTCACTTTATGGAATATATGAGTTATGTGCGTGGAAAGGTCATAAGGTATGATCTTGAAACAATTAACAGGTTCCTGGAGACAGAGTGGGCAGGTGTGTAGTGCCAATATGCTTTCAATGTGGAGGAGGGCACTGATTTTGAAGATATAGAGAGTGTACTTTGTGTGCCTGGAGGGCACTTTCACAAGAATCCGAGTGGTGTTGCTATTCACATCAAGAGGGCTAACCTGACACCACTAGCGCAGTATTGGATGGCATCCGAGTGGTGTTGCTATTCCATTACTGTTAACAGGGCCATGTTTATTTACTGTATGCTCAGAAGAATGAATGTTAACATTGGTCAAGTGATTGCAAGCGAGATTAAGAGTTGTGCAACTACTGTGAACACCAAGGAACCTTTAGGGCATCCCTCTTTGATCACGCACCTGTGCCAGCAAGCTGGGATGGACACTTCTACTCCACCATTTGAGCGACCCAAGAAGGCCATTGATGAGGCCTACTACCGACAATATTGTGGTGGAGAGGTAGCAGCCCAGCCAGTGCCTCAGAGACGCCCTAGGAGGAGATTTCCACCATAACAGGCTCAGGGACCAGCTCATGATACAGAGCCCTTTCAGATGAGGGACATGTACATGTCTCTTATGGAGTTCAGATTGGTGTCTATTCATAGAGGACAGGTTGCTACTGCCGAGATAATCATACGCATGTATGACACGCCTCCAACACATAGGTGGACTATGGATGAGTTTAACAGTGTGGTGGCTTGGCTAGAGCAGATGTAGGGAAGTGTATCTGGAGCAGCTGAAGCTCCAAAGATGGAGGATGATGATGATGACGATTTTGAGATGTTGAGGATGGAGATGAGGAGGATTCTGATGATAGTATGGGTTGAGGGGCAGACATGGCATCTATTGATGGATGTCAGCTACATTAGAACAAGATTTTTCTTTATCTTTTTGCTTTGTAATTTGAACTTATATTTGCTTCAGTTGAGTAGTGTAGGGTTGATGTACTTGGTTTGATACTTTATCTGTTATGATGGTTTGATTAGTATTGTTGCATGATGAGAATTGCACTGTATGCTGATATACAGGTGGTGGTTAACAAGCTTTGTGAACAGATGCATGATGATATTATGATTGTGGTTGTGATGCTAAGCAGGGTATTTATCTAGGATGTCTGGAATTATGATTGACCTTATGAGTGAGGTTTTGAACTCTAGAGTTTTTGATTGGATGTTTGCTATCTACTTGAAAGCATGAATGCTATTGCCCAGGTTTCTATGATTGATTAAATTGCATGTATTTGTCATATGATCAAGGTCATTTTTGAACAAGCCCTTTCTTATCTAATGCAAAATTTTCGTTCCATGAAAAGAACCATGTGTCTACCCTTTTTGAACCTAAGCCTTAAACAGTATGTGAAACCCTTTTGAAAAATCTTTACCTTGAGTTAAGTTGAGTATTATTGCATGGTAATTGATAAAGGTTCAAGTTTAGGGTTGTTGGGAAAATTGAAAAAGATGAGCATTGAGCTAATGTGTTGAGCAAAGCATGAAAAGATGCAAAAGATAGAAAAGATAAAATGAAAAGAAAAGCTCAATGCAAAGATAAGGGAAAGTTGGGAATGAGTGAGATTGGTAAAAAGAGAGTTTGTGCTTAAATTATGAATGTTTGAATGACTCTCTTAACTCAAGGATTTTGTGATCTAGAAAAACAATTTTTTCTTGTTAGCCCAACCACATTATAAGCCTTGAAAAGTCCTTGTGATGACATATGCGTGTGATGATGATTGATTGTGGTAAATGAAAGGCAATTTTGTTTTATGTGACATGTGGATAGTAGAAGGAATGAGTGACCTCTTGAAACACTTGAGTGATTGAGTGAAACACCTTGTCTGGTGAGGAATGATTCCATGAATCTATGATTATATCTGTGCTTAGTTAATTGATCATTCATGAGAATAACATCTGTTGGATATTGATGAGTCAATATTTTCTTGACTTTACTTAGTTTATTGTGCTAGAATTAATCAGGGAATTGTGCTTAATTTTCCGGTATTTTCCCGTTTTTCCTAAATATGCTTAATTTGACCGGAAATTCTAATTTTAATTAATTTGAATTTTCTGAACTAATTATTTGCATTATTATTTGCAGGGAAAATTTTGGAAACACAATTTGGGACATTTGGAGGACACCAAATAAATTCAAGATTCTCCAATTAGAGATTTTAAATTTTAGTTATATTGTATTTTAATTGTTTAAACTTTTTGGACAAACCTTTGCACAGTGGGCCATTGTTAAAAAATTGTGAGGGGCCCAAAATTATAGGATACTTACCCTAGGGTTTTTAGGGTGGACCCTACCCATTTTTATGGGGACACATGGTCCTTGGGATTGGAGAGATTCCAGCCGCCGTCGTTCTGTTTTTAATATTGGGGTATTGAATGTTTTCCGGAGGGAGACGATGTGTAGCTCTCGGGTTTGGCTTTTTGGTGGAATGAAAAAATCACATTTTCTCTCCTTATTTATTTAGTCTTTGTGGAAGTGCTTAAATTTCTCTTTGCATCTTCATGGACCGAGAGTTTGTGGCCTGAAACGGTGTTTTGTTTGTTTCCGGAAAAAATGGTGCTCACGGTTCTTTTCAGTAGTTGATTGAAATATCATTCTTTTGCTATGCTTTCCTTTTGGATCTTTCATTGAATGAAAACGGTGCATAGGAGAGGAACCATCACACACATTTTTGAGGTTTTACTGTGAATATTTTGGAAGCATTGGGGGTTCTCGGTCTTTTGTCTTTCACGAGTTGAATGAAATAGCACTATCTTTTTGATAAGCTTTCTAGGAACGTTGTTTTTATGGGATGAAGGATGAGTGCCAGCCGCCACCCTCTTGGGTGATTTATCATTCTTCAATCTTGAGCAGGCACAGAACTTACAGCTGAACCAGATGGAATTGGAGAAGCACCTTTATTTTGTTTAAAGAAGAGACTTATTGAACTTGTTTTTCCTCTTGCAATCTGCACTGTTTGTGATTTAATTTCTTTTAGATAAAGATGTGTTACGGAGTACTTTAGCATTAGAGTTTTGTAATTAATTTATTTCAATTTAGAGTTTCTTATTTAATTTATTTCAGCATGTTACGTGGCTTTTAGTAATAGGAGGGTTGATTTCATTAGAAGCTCACATGCACACGGTGAATGCTGCAAGAGGTGACTCACATCTTTGCTTTCTTTAATTTTTAAAATTGCTGATTCATTCTTGGAGGTGGCACACAGAGGTCACGGCTCATGATGCAGGGAGAAAGCAAGCTCTTTTGTGGAACGGTCCAGCAGCACATGCCTCGTTCTGTTTTAGAAAGTGTACGTTGTTTTGATCCAACAATTAAGAAGCTCAAAGTGATGTCACGGTATTGAGTAGGGTCACGTCCAGTAGCTGCATTCACGCTGGGATTAATTATTTTGGAGATTACTTTTGCTTGAGAATGAAAAAAAGAATGATGATTAGAATAGATGCACATGAAACCCTTGAATTGGTAGAAGAAATTGTGTTGTCTTACTTTCTTTGCTTTAAAATATTTTGCTTTGTGTTTTGAGTTGTTTTTCATCTCTCTAATTTAGTGTTTCATTTTAATAATTTTAACTGTGCTAGATATTTGTTTGCTCTAGAATTGGTTTAGCATTTTCACTCTCTAGACTCGATTTTAAAAAAATAACTGCAACCACACCAGAGGTCCAAATGCTACGTTTTATATGTCACATGAAAGATATTTGAGTCTATTTTCCAGGAAAAAAAACCTCATCTCATTTAGAGCTCTGTAGAAAAAGTTATGGGTAAAACATTGAGCAAAGGTCAGAGTTGTCCAGTTCCAGCGTGAATTTTCGTATTTACTGTAGCAATTTCGTTTTTACTGTTTTAATTTCATTTTCATGCATGGTGAAATGTGTTGTTGCATTTAATTTCGTATTAATTGAATTTAATTACGTTTTTACATTTGCGTTTTAATGTAATTTCATTTTAATTTTTCCGCATTCACCACGCAAACCTTTCACAAACCCCCCGCCCCCCCACCTTCGTGTTTGACTTGATTCTGAACCGCAGTTGGTCCTTGGGAGATGAGCTAGGGGTCATTTCCTAGCTATACTGCATTTCTTATATGCAATCAAATTTGTATGGGCCGCGACAACTCATCAAATTTTGTTGGATATTATATGATTGTGTGAGCACCATGATAAGCATTGAGAATGAAGGCATGTGTGCATCTTGACTGAATTCTATTGATGAGCAAATTTGAGTGATTACTTGTCTTGAAAGAAAAGAGTTTTGAATGTGATTAAACCATTCTGATGACTGGTGGAAGACTGAGTTGCATTTTATTTGCTTGAGGACAAGCAAAGTTCTAAGTTCGGGGTTGTGATAATGGTTAAAAAACCGTTATTTTTATACTTAAATTTGGTACAAAACATACCCTTTATGACTTTAGAAACTAGCTTGAAATCATGCATTTTGCTTAAGTTAGGAAATAAGAGAGTCAAAGGTGGTTTTCTTTGTTTTATGCTTGGTTTTCCCATGATTTGGCAGGATTTATCAGGAATTGAATGAAGGAGGTTGAAGGAGAAAGGAGTTGGACTCAAGAGAAGGTGGAAAAGTGAAGAAAAGAAGAAACGCAACCACCGCTCAGCGTTATCCTAGCGCTGAGCGCCAGTTTAGTAGGAGGATTCTCTGTCAAACGCTTAAGCACCAACACTGAGGGGAGAATTTGAGTATCGCACTCACCGCTGAGCACCAACCTACCGCTAAGTGTTGGCTTCTTCAGTGACTTCACTGCAAAACGCCTGGGCGTCAACACTGAGCGTCCTTCTTGAGTATTGTCCCCACTGCTAAACGTTGTACTTTTGGGCCTGGGCCAGTTTCTGCTTCGTTTTAATGAGTTATAAATAGATTTGGGTGACCTAGATGGTCTATCTCTTGGCAGAAGAGAGGCAGAAACACACCTCTCACCCCTTGGAGGTGGATTTTGGATGCGGGAGCTCCAATTTATCAAATCTAGGGTTTATCTTTTCATTCTTTTCATCAATTTCATCTAGTTGTACCATGTCTATGGTGAACTAAACCTCCATTGTTGTTGGGGAAACGATGTAATCCTATTGAAACTCTCACATATTGAATTGATGCTTTATTCATATGCTTGATTTTGTTAATTGTTAGAGTTTTTCCTCCATTATACTTGCATGCTTTGTTTAAGACATTATTCAATAGCGTGATCTTTGATTTCCCAAGAGACTCTTTGGCCTAAACTTTCATATGATTTCTTGATTATTTAAGACTTGAACAAAACGAAATTTAAAGTTTTATATGCAAAGACGAAAATCAAATATGCATGTAGAGATTGATCAATTGACCAAAAGATAACGCAGTTGAATAATATAGATGAATGATGTTGTTAGGGTTTCCAACTTATCCTAATCCACTCTCATATTTACGAATTCTACTTTTTTCTACTTTCTTTATTAATGTTAATGCCATTTTCTAATTTACCCTAATCCCAATGTCTTGGTGAAGAGAGCCTACTCCTAATTACTAGTTTACTATGTCTAGTCTCCCTAGCAATTATTCATGCATTACATAATTCGCACAGAAGCTTAAAGGCAATCGGTCCCCCTATCCCTATGTCTAGGTAATATTGCTCCCGAGAGAATTCCCTCATGTCTAGACCTACCCATATGTGTCCATAAAGATAGAATCAAAGATCACACTATTGAATAATGTCTTAAACAAAGCAAGCATGCAAATATAATGGAGGAAAAACTCTAACAATTAATAGGAGAAAGCATATGAATAAAGCAATAATTCAATATATGACAGTTTCAATAGGTTTACATTGTTTCCGCAACAACGATGGAGGTTTAGTTCACCATAGACATGATGAACTAGATGAAAAGAATGAAAAGATAAACCCTAGATTTGATAAGTTGGAGCTCCCGCATCCAAAATCCGCCTCCAAGGGGTGAAGAAGGTGTTTCTGCATCCTTTCTACCAAAAGATGACCTCTAAGGGTCGTACAAATCTATTTATAATTCATTAAAACAAAGCATAAATTGGCCTAAGCCCATAAGACTGGTGCTCAGCGGCGCAGCTCAGCGGTGGGCACGATACCCCTGGTTCCCCTCAGCGTTGGTGCTTAAGCATTGTGTCGTATCTATCTGAAGAAGCTGGCGCTCAGCGGTGTGCACGACACTTAATTTCTCCTCAGCGTTGATGCTTAGGCGTTGGCCAGAGACTTCTTCCACATGGCCAGCACTCATCGCTAGGTTAGCACTGAGCGGAGGTTGCGCTTCTTCATTTGTTCACTTTTTAACCTTCTCTTGAGTCCAACTCTCCTCTCCTTCAACTTCCTTCACTCAATTCTAGATAAAACCTGCCAAATCATGAGAAAACCAACCATAAAACCAAGAATTCCACCTTTGACTCTCTTATTTTCTAACTTAAGCAAAATGCATGATTTCAAGGTAATTCTAAGTCAAAAAGGGTGTGTTTTGCATCAACTTCAAGTATAAAAATAACGGTTTTTGAACCGTTATCACAACCTCAAACTTATAACTTTTCTTGTCCTCAAGAAAATATATGCGACTTGAGATCTTTATGCTAAATTGATAAAAGTGACTCCTTTTTTTGAGAGAAAAAGTTCTTGAAAGAGGTTGATTCATTGTAGTGATTATTCTGAAAAGTTGAGTGACATTTTGTTTGCTTGAGGACACACAAAGTTCTATGTTTGGGGTTGTGATAACGGTTTAAAACATTGTTATTCGTGATATGATTTTGATACTAAAAGAACCCTTTTTCACTTAGAAACTTGCTTGGACTCATGATTTTTCAATAAATTGTGTGAATAAGAGAGTTGAGGTTGATTTCAATGATTTTATGACTAATTCCCCTTGTTTTGACAGAGATTGATTTAATATTGGTATTAAGTCCCTGACAAGTGTACCAGATCGTTATCAAGTAATATATAAACGGTAAATCTGAGTATCGTTCTCCCAAAGGACTCTTAGGCCTTAACTTTCATGTAAATTGATCTTATAGGACTTGAAAAGAATTGGTTTTAAATGTTTAATGCAAAGAACGAAAATAAACATGCAAATGCAAGTGATTCAACTGGCAAAGAAAAGATATGGAGTTGTTGGGGTTTACAATTTCATCTTATCCACACTCTTATATCTACTTTTCTTATTAAATTTGCTTTATTATCTAATTATCATGCAAATTTTCTTTGTCTACCCTAAACCCGATCTCTCAGCGAAAAGATCCTATTTCTAACTACTAGTTTACTATCTCTAGTCTCCCTAAGTAATTAGCTATGCATTTGTCACAGAAGCAAAATACAATTGATCGTCATACTCCTATCTCTAGGTAGTATTGCTTAATCAAGGAATTTCCTATCAGTTCATGACTTCCCCGTATGTCTCCGTATCGACAAAGACCAATATCTTTTACCGAATGAGTTAAACGATAAAAGCATTAAGCATAGATAAGAAACCCAACAATTGATAATATAAACATATGAAACATATGAATAAAATAAGAATTTCAATATAAGAGAGTTTCAAAAGATTACATTGTTCCCCAACAACAAAGGGTTTAGTTCACCATGGACATGGTGAAACTAGATGGAATTAAATGAAAGAATNATAAGAGAGTTTCAAAAGATTACATTGTTCCCCAACAACAAAGGGTTTAGTTCACCATGGACATGGTGAAACTAGATGGAATTAAATGAAAGAATAGAAGAGTAAACCCTAGATTTTATGAATTTGAGCCTAAGCATCCAAGAAATTGTCTCCAAGGAGTGTAGAAGTGCTCTGGACGTCTCTGCTTGCCAAAAGATTACTCTGAAGGTCACACTGGGCTATTTATAACACATAAAAGTAACATAATTTAAGCTCAAGCCCAGCACTAGACCGCTTAGCGCCTAATTTGGCCGCTCAGCGGTTTCCCTCTAATCGCAGGACCGCTTAGCTGTTTACATCTAATTGTCTCGACGCTCTGCGGCACTGCTTGAGCGAGAGGCAGTGACTGCACCCTCGAGTCTGGCGCTCAACGCTGGAAAATAGCGCTGAGCGGTGTCTTTGACTCTTCTTTTCTTCCTTTTTCTTCTTCTTTCTTGAGTCTAAGTCCTTCCTACTTCACTTCCATCTTCAATTCGCATCAAAACCCTGCAAAACAATGCAAAACAAGCATAATATCTCTAAAAACAACTTTTAACTCTCATGTGACTCAACTAAGTGTTTTACTTGATTCTAAGCCCATTCTAAGCCATAAAGGGTATGTTTTGATGTCAAATTTAAGCATGAAAATAACGATTTTTAGACCGTTATCACAACCCTAAACTTAGAACTTTGCTTGTCCTCAAGCAAACAAGATAAAACTTGGTTTTCCACTCTTTCATCAAAATAGTTCAACATTTCCAAAATTCATTCTTCTCACAACAAGTAATTACTCAATTCAGATTTTCAGAGGAATCTTATCAAGATGCATGCATGCTTTCAATTCAATTCAGTTCACATGATCACATATTTTCCAACAGATGTTTTACTTATGAATGATCAATCAACTAAGCATAGATGTAAACATGGAACTTATCAATTCTCTCCAAGCAAGTGTTTCACTCAATCACTCAAGTGTTTAAGAGGGTGCTCCATCTCTCTACTATTCCCATGTCACCTGAAACAAAATTGCCCTTCATCTAATACAATCAACATTCTCACATACAAATGCCATCACAAGGACTTTTCCAAGGCTTATAATGAGGCTGGGTTAACAAGGAAAATTGGTTTTTCTGGATCGCAAAATCCTTGAGTCAAGAGAGCTATTTTAATATTCAAAGTTCAAGCACAAACTCTCTTTTTAACCATTCTCACTCATTCCCAACTTCTTCCCTTTTCTTTTTATTTTTACATTGAGCTCATCTTTCATGCATTTTGTTTTCTTCTTTTTCTTTTCTCATGCTTTTTCTTTCAACACTTGAGCTTAATGCCTTTCTTTTTGCCTTTCAAATTTCCTCAAACAACCCCAAACTTCAACCTTTTCAATACCATACAATTATTCTCAACCTAACTCAAGGTAAATATTTTCAAAGCAAGGGTTTCAATCCTGTTTAAGGCTAAGGTTCAAAAAGGGTAGAACACATGGTTCTAATTACTTTGGGCAAAAATTTGGTTAAGGGCTTCCCAAAATGGCCTTAATCATATGACATCAACATGTAATTCAATCAATTCTAAAGACTCAGGAAATATCATTCATGCTTCCATATGAATAACACATATATCAATGAATACTCTGGAGCTCAAAACCTCACAAATTATGCTTTCTCACACATCATTCATACACCCTGCTTAGCATCATAACCATAATCATAAATCATCACACATCTGTTCACATAGCTAGTGAACCATTCACCTATATATCAGCATGCAAGACAGTCTCAATCATCATCCACATCCAATCATCATCAAATAAACTCATCATGCAATATCATTCAATCAAACCATGATCAGAAACAGTGTTCAAGCCAAGTAGAGACACCAACAATAAAATTCAACCTATTCTAAAAATTCAAAGTACAAAAGTGAAAGATAAATCCCCTGTCCTAAACATGGGTATCCATCAGTAGGTGCCCTCTCAACTCATATCATCATCTGAGTCCTCCTGAACTCCACCCTCAATATCCTCGAAGTCATCCTCCTCATCATCCTCATCCATGTCTAGTGCTCCAGCTGCTCTAGACTCACTTCCCTACGCCTGCTCCTGAGGCCAAGCGATAGCACCATGGAACTCATCCATGGTCCACTTGTGCACCGGTGGTGTGTCATACAACCCCACTATCATCTCGGCAGTAACTATCTGCCCTTTACGGAGAGACTCCAATCTAACCTCCACCATGGACATATACATGTCCCTCATCTGGAAAGGCTCCGCATGATGTTCAGGTTCATCATCCTGCTGGGCTACTCCTCTCCTAGGACGTCTCCTAGGTGCTGCTCCAGCTGCCTTATCATTTGCACAGAACTATTGATAGTAGGAGGCATTTATGGCCTTCCTAGGCCTCTCGTATTGTGGAACAGAAGTGTCCACACCAGCCTGCTGGCACAAATAAGTAATTAGGGATGGGTGTCCCAACGACGTCCTACTACTCACAGTAGTAGCGCAGCTCTGGATCTCGTCGGCAATGACCTTACCAACATTCACATCCATCTGCCTCAACATACAGTAGATGAATATGATCTTGTGCATGGTAATGTCAGAAACATGTGAACACAGCTGAATATTGGCATGAGTAAATGCCATCCAGTACTTTGCCAGGGGCGTCAAACCTGCCCTTCTGATGTTGACAGGCACTTCATTTGGGTTCCTCTGAAAATGTCTTCCAGGGATGCACATAACCCTCTCAATATCAGCAATATCTTTGAACCCCCCTGTATGTGCTGCATACTGGAACTGCTCACCTGGCCACTTAATGCCTAAGAAGCTGTTAATGGTGTCAGGGTCATATCGGATGATCTCCCCCTTAACATAGCCCATGTATCTCCCAGTTGACACTCTTCCTCTGATCAAAGCAATCGTACAGAACTCCTTCACGAGTTCAATGCTGGCTGGTTCAGGATATGTGGCCAGCCTCTCCCAGTTTCTCCTCTCGATCTCCAATCCGAACTCGGGAGCCAAGTCTGGGATAAAAGTAGCCTTCCTCTCCATTAGCAGTCTTCTCTCCAGCACAGTAACATAGTGCTCCTCATGTTTCCTATAGAGGAACCTAGGAGAACAGAATCTTCTTGGTCTTTCCGGCTCTTTCCTCTTGTTCCCAAGAGTTTTCACCCTCCTTGATGACGACGACATTCCTACATCAAATAAAGTTCATAAAATCACATAAATTCATCATTAGAGGTTAGTAAATCATCAATCATATTCCTACTTAAGCATTGTTCATCGCTGAGGGAAGAACAAGGCCTCTCAGCGTCCCTGCATCAGGAAATCAAGCAAATACGCAAAATTGTCGCCCACCGCTCAGCGTCCAAATGGACCGCTCAGCGGCGATGACGAGGGTTTATCGAAAACCCTTTCCTAAACACCTTAATCTCCACTCGATCACCAATTCCATATTTCCAGACCAAATTTATGCAGTTTAATTGGTTCAAAAGGTTTCTATTTCATTAAATCATGCATAGAAATCAAAAGCCCTAATTTCTCATGTTCCTACACATGTTCTTCATCAAATTTCAATTTTAGAAACCCTAACAATGAATTTGCATACTTACTTGAGTGGAGATTCTCTAAATGCTTGCAAGACTCCTTGTAATTGATGATGAATACCTCCCAATGCAAAGCTCTCACCAAAAACCCCAAACTTTTGACAAAGGAACGGTTGAAAAATGAGATTTTTGTGAGTGGGTGATGGGAAAAGTGGGGAAAACTATTTGGAATGCTCTTGAAAATGAGAGAGAAGTGCTAGGGTTCGTGGAGACCGCTTGGGCGAACTTCAAAGAAGAGTTTTCAAAGTGCAGAAACCCCCAAAACGCTGAGCTTTTAAAAGCCAGCGCTGAGTCTGTGCCGCCAGCGCTCAGCGGTCAAATGGACCGCTCAACGATGAGCGTTAAAAATTTTCCTCTTCTTCATTGCTTGCCTTCACGTTTTCACCCCTGTAGCACTTGATTTCAACTTTCAAAATTTTAATTATGTACCTTTCCCCTCTCTTATGCAACATTAAAACCTATTATGCACTAGAATAGAGTCTAAAAACAAGAAAATAATCAACTGGGTTGCCTCCCAGGTAGCGCTTGTTTAACGTCACGAGCCTAACCCAAACCTTCTAGCACTCATCAATAAATGTCTCCCAACACCTTTCAGTAGGTGTACTCACCTGTATCCTTCAGTAGATACATAAAAATTAGCATCCCTCAGTAGATGCTACCCAAAAATTGTTTAAAAATCCAAAATTTATATGTCCAAAATAAAATAAAATTAACTAATATTTTACAACACAAATTATATCCTCCAGCAAATCACGTCTTCTCCTTCATATTGGTGTCTTGAGTACACCAATTCCTCAACTTCCTTTTATCCACCTTCTTGGTATGTCTGGAGTATGGCACTTCAATCTTCACCACTCCTTTCTCTTTAAGCTCTTTTACTATCCACTCCTTCTTCTTGTACTTCACCTCTATACCTGGTCAGAGTGAGTCTTCTTTTGATTCAAGATGGATTGTTCGTCCTTTGTCAATGTCTTCACCAATAGGTACCTGCAAAACATTACAACTATCAGTATCAATACTAGTACTTTCTTCAACAACAGCTTCTCTTCTGGACTTTTTGTGTCTGACTCTATTCTTTATTCTCACATTATTCTCTTTAGAGACATTGTACAACAACACATGTTCTTGATCTCTTAACATGATCCTCCCGTCATAGACACTAATAAGCATTTTTGACGTTGTCATGAAAGGTCTTCCCAAAATCAATGGAGTCCTTTCATCTACCCCCATATCCATGACTATAAAGTCAACCAAGAACTCTAGCTGCTCAACAGGAACAATCACATCCTCCACCATACCAAGCGGCTTTTTAGTAGAACCATCCACCACCGTCATAGTAAGATTAGATGGTTTTAATACTAGCCCTCCAATTTTCTTCAACAAAAGCTTAGGCATCATATTAATACTAGATCCAGAATCTAGCATAGCTCCTCCTACATCAACATCATTAACAACACACGGAAGAGTCAAACACCCTGGATCCTTCATCTTGGGCGGATACTCTCTCTTTTGAGGTTGAATAACATCTTCCTATTCCTCTTCATCAAGATCTATAACATCTCCAAGATAATATTTTATTCTCTTAGAGTAAACAGGAATTTGTTCAATCACTGAAGGCACCATAGTCACTTGATTGAAAATTTCTCTAAACTGCCCATTGTGACCATCTCTTCTATCTTCTTCTTCACCCTCACTACTTCCCAGCTCAATAATCTCTTTTTCTTCTTCCTCTTCAACTTCAACAACTTCCTTTTCATCCTTCCTTTTACTCCTGGTTACAACAGCTTTGCACTCCTCTTTAGGGTTAACATCAGTATTAGCCCTAAATTGGTTTTTCTCTGTAGTTTCCACCCTCTTTGACAGTTGACCAATTTACATCTCCAAAGATCTGAAGCTGGCTTGGTCACTTGCATGTTAAGACTCATAAACCTTCAAAAATTTGTCAAATCTATCGTTTAGGCCTCTGACAGTCTCTGTCAAATGGTTCACCTGTTGCCACAATGGTGATGGTTGTTGTGGTCTATTGTTAAGGAAGCCTCCTGCTTGCCTAGATGGTTTATTTTGAATTTGCCCAATACTAGGATGGTTTTTCCAACCTTGGCTAGTATTGCCTTAGTTGAAATTTCCCTGCCTATATGGGAACTGGTTACCCATATAATTTGCTTCCTGTTGCATCTCTTCTGGCACAACACATTGACCATTAATATGGTCACCTCCACAGAAGTCACAAAGTTTATGAGTTTGGGAGACATTCCTAATCTCCTTTGGAGGCTGCGACAGAATCTTCGTTAAATTATCCATTTTCTGAGTAAGAAGATGATTTTGAGCTAACATAGCATCATCAGCAGGCAAATGCAAAATTCCCCTCTTCTGCACTGGTGCACCCCTCTCACTAAATGTCTTTTGTTCATTTGCAGCCATACTCTCGATAAGATCATAGGCCTCATCCTCAGTCTTTTTCTTTATATCACCTCCAGCTGAGGTGTCAACCATCATCTTTGACTGCGTATTTAAGCCTCCAAGGTATGCAAGAACTAGAGTTGTCTTGTCAAACCCATGGACTGGCGTCTTCCTCAATAGGCCTTTAAACCTTTCCCAAGCTTGTCTGAGAGTTTCCTCCATACCCTGTTTAAATGAAGAGATCTTTAACTTTCCTTGGTGACCTTCGACTGTGGAAAATATTTATTCACAAATTTGGATGTCACAGTCTCCCACGTAGTAAAAGTTCCTTCTAGAAAGGATTTTAACCATGCCTTAGCATTGCCTCACAGTGAGAAGGGAAACAAGCTAAGCTTTACTCGTTCATCCAATACTTCAGTCATCTTTACAATATTACAAATTTCACTAATATTGTCAAATGATCATAAGGGTTCTCATTTGACAAACCGTGGAATCGATTGCCCTGTAGAAGATGGATTAACGCAGGGTTCATCACCATGTTGGTTGTATTATCTCTTGGCATGGCTATACTGTTGAAGTGAAACGGGCCCACAACATTTGATGCATCACCAAGTGTGCGCCTGGGAGGAGGTTGCTCATTTGCCATCTCTTCTTGATCTTGTGTAAGAGCTTCTGGTGAGGGTTGTAACAATCTCTCAGGAGAACGAAACAATTCTCTGGATGGACATCTAACTCTCCTTCCTCTCTTGTCTGGTAATCCTTCAAGAAGCGGTTGCTGGTTTTTCTTACTTCTACTATGAATGGCTTCCTGCATACACAAGAAACAAATACCCTAGAAGCACTTTTATAAAAAAAATTAAAAATTAAAAATTAAAACAAGAACAAAATACAAAATATATACAAACAAGTCAAATTCAATCAATTTACACTACTTGAAAAGTTAAACCACGAGTCCCCGACAGCGGCACCAAAAACTTGTTAAGTCCTTGACAAGTGTACCAGATCGTTATCAAGAAATATATAAACGGTAAGTTTGAGTATCGTTCTCCCAAAGGACCCTTAGGCCTTAACTTTCATGTAAATTGATCTTATAGGACATGAAAAGAATTGGTTTTAAATGTTTAATGCAAAGAACGAAAACAAACATACAAATGCAAGTAATTCTATTAGCAAAGAAAAGATATGGATGAATGAAGTTGTTGGGGTTTACAATTTCATCTTATTCACTATCTTATATCTACTTTTCTTATTAAATTTGCTTTATTATCTAATTGTCATGCAAACATTCTTTGTCTACCCTAAACCCGATCTCTTGGCGAAAAGAGCCTATTACTAACTACTAGTTTAATATCTCTAGTTTCCCTAAGTAATTAGCAATGCATTTGTCACAGAAGCAAAATACAATTGATCGTCCTACTCCTATCTCTAGGTAGTATTGCTTAATCAAGGAATTTCCTATCAGTTCATGACTTCCCCATACGTCTCTGTATCAACAAAGACAAATATCTTTTACCGAATGAGTTAAACGATAAAAGCATTAAGCATAGATAAGAAACCTAACAATTGATAATATAAGCATATGAAACATATGAATAAAATAAGAATTTCAATATAAGATAGTTTCAAAACATTACATTGTTCCCCAACAACAAAGGGTTTAGTTCACCATGGACATGGTGAAACTAGATGGAATTAAATGAAAGAATGGAAGAGTAAACCCTAGANATTACATTGTTCCCCAACAACAAAGGGTTTAGTTCACCATGGACATGGTGAAACTAGATGGAATTAAATGAAAGAATGGAAGAGTAAACCCTAGATTTGATCAATTTGAGCCTAAGCATCCAAGAAATCGTCTCCAAGGAGTGCAGAAGTGCTTTGGACGTCTCTGCTTGCCAAAAGAATACTCTGATGATCGCACTGGGGCTATTTATAACACATAAAAGTAACATAAATTAAACCAAGCCTAGCACTACACCGCTCAGCGATTTCCCTCTAATCGCAGGATCGCTCAGCGGTCTTTTTCACCGCTCATCCGTTTGCCTCTAATCGTCTGGATGCTCATCGGCACCGCTTGAGCGAGAGGCAGTGACTACACCCTCGAGTCTGATGCTCAGTGCTGGAAAATAGCGTTGAGCGGTGTCTTTGATTCTTCTTTTCTTCCTTTTTCTCCTTCTTTCTTGAGTCTAAGTCTTTCCTACTTCACTTCCATCTTCAATTCGCATCAAAACCCTGGAAAACAAGCATAATATCTCTAAAAACAAATTTTGACTCTCATGTGAATCAACTAAGTGTTTTACTTTATTCTAAGCTCATTATAAGCCATAAAGGGTGTGTTTTGATGTCAAATTTAAGCATGAAAATAACAGTTTTCAGACCGTTATCAACTGGAAGAAGAGATGAAGAACCAAGAAGATGGAGTTCAGAAGGGGTCAAAAAGTCATGGAATCCTTCTTGACGCAGTCCTCTTTTGTCGTATTTTCACATTTTAATGTACACGTAGTTTAGCTTGCAAGAAGCATGGGTTACTATAAATACCCAGCTCCTTACTTGTATTTAGCACTTTTGAGATTAATGAGAATTGAGATTTCTGAAACAGAAACCATTCTCTCTTGAAAGTCATAGGCTAGAGAGTCCAAAGACTCTCTCTAGCCACCTTCCAAGCACACTCTCTCATTTTCATTTCTCATTTCCACGGTGTTTTTCTCTCATTGACGACATCATCCTCCACGAAGCGTGACTCCTCTACAGCCACATTTTCAGTGGCACGCGTCAGCGTTTCGCTTCCTCTTTAGCGCTTGATACATCATCCACAGCGCATCAGATTTGCATTTCTCATAAACCATATCTTCTTCGCGTCTCCTTCCTCTCGAGCACATTAGAACCTTCGTGTCTCCCTCCTGTCGAGCACATTAGAGACTTTCTCTCGAGAGTTCTTCACCATAAGTCTATTATCCTCATCCTTTGCATCACCAAAACACCTTTTGAGTCTCAGATCTTCATTTTTCTCGCCATAGCCATTTAGATTAACCCTATTTGATCATTTTCACCGAACATCTTCTTCATCTTAGAGTTTCCTCTCTTTTGCTAGGGTTTACATCTTCTTTCATCATTTCCTTCCATTTTTACCGATTGATTCTTCGTCTGCCACCATTTTTATCGATTAAAATCACTTTTGCATCGATCCAAACCTTATCCACCAGTCAATCCCTGTTTTGAACCGATTAATCGGTCTGTTTTGTGTTTCCCCTTTTTTCTAGGGTTTCGTTATGTTCGTTTCTTTGTTCTCAAAGTTTACTCCGAATTAGCTCTTTTAGAGCTTCGTCTTCATCATTTCGCTACGTCATTCTTCATCGGAGAAGCTTCGAGGAGTCCGCATCTCACCTTCAGTCATCTTCCTTGGAGTGTCTTCAATCAAAAAGGCACCAGAAGGAGGGAAAACACGAAGCCCGAGCGACCAGAAGTGCAGCTTAAGTGCAAGAATCGATGTCCGCCGCCCAGGCCTTACATGAGGTATAATTCTCGCCCAGGTGGCCTCCTTGGACGCTGTTAACAAACTGGAAGGCGTACCAAATCGTTTCAAGTAATATAATTGGTAAACCCAATATCGTTCTTCCCAAAGGACTCGAAGGCCTTATCTTTCGTGCAAATTGAAATCGTAAGACTTGTAAACAAAAAGTAATTGGTTTGGATGCAAGAAACAACAAGTAAACATGCAAACGTGATTGATTCAATTGACGAGAAAAAGACTATGGATGAATGGAGTTGTTGGGGTTTACAATTTCATCTAATTCACTCTCTCTTATCTACTCCTCTTATTTAATTTGCTTTGTTATCCAATTGTCATGCAAACTTTCTTAGTCTACCCTTAACCCGATCCCTCGGCGAAAAGAGCCTATTACTAATTACTGGCTTGCTATCCTTAGCCTCCCCTAGTACTTAATAATGCATTATAAACGGAAGCAAAAACAATTGATTGTCCTACCTCCTATCCCTAGGTGGTATTGCTTAATCAAGGAATTTCTCACTAATTCATGACAGTACCGTACATTCCTGTATCAATAAAGATAAACAACAATTACCGAATGAGTTAAACGATAAAAGCATTAAGCGTAGATGAGAACTCAACAATTGATAATCAAAGCTTACGACAAGCATATAAATAAATAAGAATTTCAATAAAAGAGAGTTTCAAAAGATTACATTGTTCCCTAACAACAAAAGGGTTTAGTTCACCATTGTTATGGTGAAACTAGATGAAAAATGATGGAAGAATGGAAAANNAAACCCTAGATTGGATAAAAAGGATCCTAAGCATCCAAGAGATCTTCTCCAAGGAGAGAAAATTAGGTATGGCCACCCCCTTCTGTCAAAAGAATTCATCTAAAGTCGCAATAGGGCTATTTATAGCTGAGGAACGTTACAGAATTTAGGCCCAAGCCCAGCATACAACCATCCGGCATCACACTTTTGGCGCCCGGCGGTTTGCCTCTAATCGCAAAACCGCCTGGCTGCACCACCTAGGCGCCAGACAATGGCTGCCCCTCACATTTGACCGCCTAGCGTTGGATTTTGGCGCTGGGCAGTTCCTACACTCTTCTTTTCTTCATGTTTCTTCTTCTTTCTTGAGTCTAAGACCTTCCATCTTCAATCCCATTCTTCATTTTCATCAAAATCGCTGCAAAAAAAATGCAAAACAAGCATAATATCTCTAAAAATAGCTTTTGACTCTCAACTGACTTAATTTACGTATTTTTCTTGATTCTAAGCTCATTCTAAGCCTTAAAGGTGGTATTTTGATCTCAAATGAAGCCTAAAAATACTTGTTTCTCAACAGTTATAATAACCCCAAACTTAGAACTTTGCTTGTCCTCAAGCAAACAAAACAAAACATGGCCTTCCACTTTTTCATCCGACAGTTCAACACTCCTAATATTCATGACAAGAACTACTCCATTTCATATTTTCAATGGAAATCAAAATGCATGCATGCTTTCAATTCAACTCAGTTCACATGATCACATATTCCTCAACAGATGTTACACTTTATGAATGACCAATCCACTAAGCAAAGATGTAAGCATGAATCTTATCAATTCTCACCAAGCAAGTGTTTCACTCAATCACTCAAGTGTTTAAGGTGACACTCCATCTCTTTATTATTCACAAGTTACATGAAACAAAATTGTCATTCATCTTAAACAATCAAAATCTTCACATGCAAATGTCATCATAAGGACTTCTCTAAGGCTTGTATTGAGGTTGGGCTAACAAGAAAAAATGGTTTTTCTGGAATGCAAAATCCTTGAGTTACGAGAGCTACAATAGTATTCAAAGTTCAAGCACAACTCTCTACCTCACCAATCTCACTTATTCCCAACTTCTTCCCTTTTCTTTTATTTTTACATTGAGCTCATCTTCATGCTTTTCTTCTTTTCTTTTCTTTTTCTCATGCATTTTTCTTTCTCAACATTTGAGCTCAATGCTTTTCAATTTCCTTTCAATTTCCCCATACAACCCCAAACTTGAACATTTTCAACACATACAGTTAAGCTCAACCCAACTCAAGGTAAAGAATATCAAATCAAGGGTTCTAATCATGTTTCAGGCTAAGGTTCAAAAAGGATATAATATTTCAGGCACTTTGGGTGAAACATTTGGCTAAAGAAGGGTTTTCAAAAATGGCCTTAATCATATGACATTCACATGCAATTCAATCAATCATCAAGATTAAGTCAATATCATTCATGTTTTCCAGTGAACAATACATACAACAATGAAAACTCTGGAGCTCAATACCTTACACAACATGCTTTCTCACACATCATTCATTCATACACCCTGCTTAGCATCATAACCACAATCATAATTCATCACAAATTTGTTCACATTGCTAGTGAACTTTTTCACTTGGATATCAACATGCAACACAACTCAATTATCATTCACATCTAATCATCATCAAATAGGCTTATCATGCATGTCATTCAGTCAAACATTGTCATAAAAGTATTCAAGCCAAGCATAGACACTGAAAATAAAAATTCAACCTATTCTATGAATTCAAAATGCAAAAATGAAAGAGAGAACCTAGGTTGCCTCCTAGTAGCGCTTGTTTAACATCACGAGTCTAACCTAAACCTGTTCTAGCACTCATCAGCAAGTGCCTCCCAACACCTTTCAATAGGTGTACTTTCCAGTGTTCTTTAGTAACTTCATAAAAATTAGCATCCCCCAGTAGATGCCACCCAAAATTTGTTCAAAAACCCAAAAATTACATGTCCAACAATTAAATAAGAAAAAAGAAAAATGTTTTATAGTACAAAAATATGCTCTCCAGAAAATTAAATCTTCTTTTTCACATTGGGATCTTCATCATCCCAACTCCTCAACTGCCTTCTGTCCACTCTTCGAATTGTTGTGGAATATGGCCTTCTGATCTCCACCATTCCTTCCTCCTTAAGCTTCTTATTCACAATTCACTTCCTGTCTTTATATCTTACTAACATGCAACGTAGGAATGGTGTGTCCTCAGAGTGGGTTGACTCTCCTTTGTCTACCTTCTTCTCCTCAAGTATCTGCAAAATATTACAACTATTAAGATTATCAATACCTGTGGTGTTTTCCTCTCTTGCAGCTTCACTTCTGGCTCTTTTATATCTGGATCTTCTTCTTATTCTCATTCTGTTTTCTTCAGATCCACTATAAGTTAGCACTTGGTCCTGATCTCTTAACATCATTCCTCCATCATGGACACATATCACCATTTTAGAAGTCCTCATGAAAGGTCTTCCCAAAATTAATGGAATTCTTCCCTCATTTTCCATGTCCACAACTAAAAAATCAATTAAGAACTCCAACTCCTCAATTTGAACAATTGCATTTTCCACCATACCAACTGGCTTCTTAATAGATCCATCCGCAACTGTCAGGGTAGTATTAGCTAGTTTTAATTTTAGCCCTCCAATCTTCTTGAAATCACTAAAGGGCATCAAATTAACACTTGATCCTGAATCGATCATGGCTCTCCCTATATCCACATTATTAATAAGGTTTAAACCCTTTTTCGGTCCCTAAATTAAGTTCTGATGTTCAGTTTAGTCCCCGCTTTTAAAAATGTCAACCTTTAGTCCCTATGATATGAAAAATGTATCAAATCAGTCCTCATGACAACACTTAATGAACAACAAATTTCAAGTTTTCATACATAGGTATCCAATATTTTGTGATTTGTTAACGGAAGGTGTTATGAACAACAAATCACTTAATGAAAAACTTGTGATTTGTTAACGGATAGGACTGATTTGACATATTTTTCATATCATAGGGACTAAAGGTTGACATTTTTAAAAGCGGAGACTAAACTGAACATCAGAACTTAACTTAGGGACCAAAAAAGGGTTTAAACCTATTAATAACACAAGGAAGAGTCAAACTCCCTGAATCCTTCAATTTCGGTGGATGGTCCTTCTTTCTAGGCTTAACAAACCTTTCCATATCTTCTTCTTCATCAAGATCGATTACCTCTCCAAGATCGTACTTGATCCTATTAGCATAATTAGGAATTTGCGGAAGTACTAAAGGAGCAATGGTCACCTGATTAAAAATTTCCCTGAATGGCTCTCGGTGACTCTCTTTCTCTTTCTCTTTCTCGTCTTCTTTTTCTTTGTCTTCACTGCTTTTCTGCTCATTAAATTCATCAGCACTCATCATCTCTTCATCTTCCTCCTCACTGCTCACAATATCAATTATTTCCCCTTCTGTCTTCCTTTTATTTCTTGTTAGAACAACTTTGCACTCCTCTTTAGGGTTAACATCAGTGTTAGCTCTAAACTGATTCTTCTCGGTGGTTTCTACCCTTTTAGACAGTTGCCCAATCTGTGTCTCCAATGCTCTGAAGCTGGCTTGGTCACTAGTTTGTTGAGACTCATAAACCTTCAAGAATTTATCAAATCTGTCACTTAGGTCTCTGACAGTCTCTGTTAAGTTGTTCAGTTACTGTCATAAAGGTGATGGTTGTTGCTGCAGGAAGCTTCCTACTTGCCCAGAAGAATTATTCTGATTTTGTTCAATACTAGGGTGGTTCTTCCAACCTTGGCTAGAATTGCCTTGGTTAACATTACCTTGCCGGTACTGGAATTAATTTCCCGTGTAGTTGACTTCCTGCTGCATTTCTTCAGGAAAAGCACATTGACCATTGATATGGTCACCACCACATAGATCACAAAGTTGTTGAGTTTGAGAGGTATTCCTTATTCCCTTTGGAAGTTCAGAAAGGACCTTTGTTAACTTTTCCAGTCTTTGAGTAAGGAGATGATTCTGAGCAGCCATAGCATCATCAGTAGGGAGATGCAAAAGTCCTCCTTTCATTCAATTCGTAGTACGCCACTTTCACTTTGCGTCACTTCATTCATAGCCATGTCTTCAATCAATTCGTAGGCCTCATCTTCAGTCTTTCTGTTTATACTGCCTCCAGTTGAAGCATCTAGCATCATCCTTGACTGAGTGTGTAGGCCTCCAAGGAAAGCAAGTAAATATGAGGTCTTGTCAAACCCATGGACTGGAGTTTTCCTCAACAGGCCTTTAAATTTGTCCCAAGCCTGTCCAAGAGTTTCTTCCATTCCTTGCTTGAATGAAGAAATTTCCAGCTTCCCTTGATTGATCTTTGTCTGTGGAAAGAATTTAGTAACAAATTGTTTTGCCACAACCTCCCAATTTCTGAAAGTTCCTTCTGGGAATGAATGCAACCATGCCTTAGCGTTTCCTCCAAGAGAGAAAGAAAACAAGCTGAGTTTGACCCTGTCATCAGAAACTCCGTTCATCTTGACGGTATTGCAAATTTCACTAAAAATAGTCAAATGATCATAGGGATTCTCATTTGACAACCCGTGAAATTGGTTGCTTTGTACTAGCTAGATGAGTGCAGGGTTCATCACCATGTTTGTTGCATTATCTGCTGGCAGGGTTATACTGTTGAAGTGCAAAGGACCCACCATGTTTGATGCGTCCCCAAGTGTGCGTCTTGGAGGAGGTTGGTCCGCCATCTCCTCTATGTCCTCTGCAAAAGTCTCTAGTGAAGATTGCAAAAGTCTTTTAGGAGAGGGAAAATTTTCACGTGAAGGACATATAATTTTCCGTCCTCTCCTGTCTGATAACCCTTCTAGAAGAGGTTGTTGGTTCTTTTTACTTCTAGTGTGTATTGTTTCCTACATACACAAGAAACAAAAACCCTAAAAGCACTTTTAAAGAAAAGTAAAACAAAATTAAACAAAACAAAATATAAACAATAATTACAAGCAAGTAAAATTTCAATCAATTTACACTACTTGAAAAAGTTAAACCTCGAGTCCCCGGCAACGGCACCAAAAACTTGTTAATAAACTGGCAAGCGTACCAGATCGTTTCAAGTAATATAATTGGTAAACCCAATATCGTTCTTCCCAAAGGACTCGAAGGCCTTATCTTTCATGCAAATTGAAATCGTAAGACTTGTAAAGAAAAAGTAATTGGTTTGGATGCAAGAAACAACAAGTAAACATGCAAATGTGATTGATTCAATTGACGAGAAAAAGACTATGGATGAATGAAGTTGTTGGGGTTTACAATTTCATCTAATCCACTCTCTCTTATCTACTTCTCTTATTTAATTTGCTTTGTTATCTAATTGTCATGCAAACTTTCTTAGTCTACCCTTAACCCGATCCCTCGGCAAAAAGAGCCTATTACTAATTACTGGCTTGCTATCCCTAGCTTCCCCTAGTACTTAATAATGCATTATAAACGGAAGCAAAAGCAATTGATCGTCCTACGCTCTATCCCAAGGTGGTATTGCTTAATCAAGAAATTTCTCACCAGTTCATGACAGTATCGTACGTTCCCGTATCAATAAAGACAAACAACAATTATCGAATGAGTTAAACGATAAAAGCATTAAGCGCAGATGAGAACCCAACAATTGATAATCAAAGTATACGACAAGCATATAAATAAATAAGAGTTTCAATAAAAGAGAGTTTCAAAAGATTACATTGTTCCCTAACAACAAAAGGGTTTAGTTCACCATTGTTATGGTGAAACTAGATGAAAAATGATGGAAGAATGGAAAAGCAAACCCTAGATTGGATAAAAAGGAGCCTAAGCATCCAAGAGATCTTCTCCAAGGAGTCAAAATTAGGTCTGGTTGTCCCCTTCTGTCAAAAGAATTCATCTAAAGTCGCAATAGGGCTATTTATAGCTGAGGAGCGTCACAGAATTTAGGCCCAAGCCCAGTAGACAACCGCCCGGCGTCACACTTTTGGCACCCGGCGGTTTCCCCTTGATCGCGCGACCGCCCGGCAGTGAGTTATGTCGCCCGGCGGTTTGCCTCTAATCGCAAAACTGCTTGGCTGCACCTCCTGGGCGCCAGACAGTGAATGCCCCTCGCATGTGGCCACCCAGCGTTGGATTTTGGCGCTGGACGGTTCCTAGACTCTTCTTTTCTTCATGTTTCTTCTTCTTTCTTGAGTCTAAGACCTTCCATCTTCAATCTCATTCTTCATTTTCATCAAAATCGCTGCAAAGCAATGCAAAACAAGCATAATATCTCTAAAAACAGCTTTTGACTCTTAACTGACTCAATTTATGTGGTTTGCTTGATTCTAAGCTCATTCTAAGCCTTAAAGGTTGTATTTTGATCTCAAATGAAGCCTGAAAATAATTGTTTCTCAATTGTTATCAGACACCTAAGCGACGACTTTCATGGACCGGGCCCTGTTTCCGTTCTGTTTTGATTCTTTTGGATCGGGCCTTAGTCTGGCACGCCTTTGACACTATTTAAAGGACCCTGGCGCTTTAGGTTTTGCATCCCTGGTAGAGAAGAGCATAGCAATACACTCTTAGCCTATTCTTAATCTTCCATTCTCCTTCGTTCTTCCATATTTCATAGAGTTCCCTCATGTCTATGGGGAACTAATTTCTATTTGTTGATAGGGAATGATGTAACCTTGTAAACTCTCATGTATTTGAATTGATTCTTAATTCTATATGCTTTTGCATTAATTGTTAGAGTAATTCATCTACTTTATTCTTGCTTATACAATAGCATGATTTATGAATTGCATGAGTGCCGGGAGGTTCATTTCAATTTAGGTTCTTGTTGAATTACTCCTAAGGGTTATATTTCTCAAAGATGAGGGTATGAGTCTTAGTCGTCTTAACCTCTTGATCTTCATATCTTTTTACCAGGAATGCTAGGAATTGTATCAACTAGTAATTAGGGACATGCTTCTTTACCGAGGGATTGGGTTTAAGTGATTTAGTGAGGGACGTTGGCCTTAATGCATAAAGAAGAATTCTTATATACATGAGAGGAAACTTGGTGAAATCTAAACCCAAAAACATACCCATCTCATATAAATCAACCTCCATTCATCTTTGTGCTCCTTTGCCATTGATCAATTTCATCTTTATTTTATTTATTATTTTTGCACTCTAAACCGATGATCTCTTTTATTTTAAGTCTTAATTAATCTTGTTTTCAGACAACTGTTCAGCACCGAGAGTCCTCTGGGATACGATACTTGGTGTTATCATTTTATATTACTTGTGCGACTCGGTACACTTGCCGATTTGCCCCAACATGGAGAAAGGGATTTTTAGAGAATGGATGAAGGGGAGAGTGTAGAGAACTCTTTGGAAAGCTCTTGAGAGTGACAAAAGTGAGTCTGAATGGGACACTTGGGCGAAACCTAGGGGTGCTGTTTAGGTGCAATTTAAGAGTTGAAGCAAGTCCAAATTGATGGTTTAAAATTGCTAACACTGTTCATTTGGTTAAAATTAGACTATATGCATATTTGCATTTGAAACCATCAATTTTTGGGTAAAAATGGAAGTGGAATTAGAGTTGTCAAAACGGGTAACCCGGCTCAACCCGGCTCGGCCCACCACGGGTTGGTCACTTAGTGAGCCAACCCAACCTGGCTCATTTATTAGCGAGCCAGAAAAACTTGAACCCGGCCTAACCCACCACGGTTGGTGGGTAAACGAGTTGGCTCACTAACCCATTTAATTATATTTTTTTTAAAATAAAAAAAATACAAACTTTCTGTAATTTAAATTTAAACAATTTTCACTCCCAAAAAATTATGTTAAAGACAATTCAAAATAATAATAAAAAGTACAATATAATCCAAATTTCATTCAAAAACAAACACAAAAAAACATACAAATAAGTTTCTTATATTCATCATTTTTTGTTCTTGTTGTAACCCTTGACCCTTGTTCTTGTTGTCTCCAAATTCACTAATAAAGATTTTCCTAATATCAGAACAATTCTGACAATCAATAAAAAATATTAGTCAAAAAAAAGAGTAGTACTCAACAACATCAACAAAAAATTAATATTCTAATCTGTAACATAATTTTCCAAATTCAAAGATATCAAAAAGAGCTTGTTCAAATAATGTATACTCAAATTATTTAAATAAAATGAACAAAATCTGATACAAGCATGTCAGAACATGAAAAAATCATTCCATGTCTTCAAATCCCCCAGAACAAAAAACAAATTCACAAACCCCTATTTTTGTCATTATAGGGTTTTTGAAAAAAAAGAAGAAAGAGAAGTGAGAAAACAAAAATGTGGAGAAAAGAGAAGAAAAAAGGAAGGGTGTTTTACCTGCTCCTTGAAGAATTTCAGTGAAGTGAGGGTGAGAGCACCGTCAAATGAGAGCAAGTACCGTGAGAGTGATTTGTGAGAGCAGAGGTTACTGTTTTGCTATACACAGTGAGTGAAGAAAATATTTTATTTTTTGGGATTTCATGAATAAAATAATAAATTAAAAAAATAAAATTAAGTAGGTGGGTTGGTGGCCAACCCGGCTCACCACGGGTTCAACCCGCATGAGCCGGGTCTAAATGAGCCGGGTTGAAATCTGCCTGCATATAAGTGGGTTGTATTTTTCAAACCCAACCCGGCCCGAACCCGTGACAGGCCGGGTTGGCTCGCGGGTTGTGACCCATTTTGACGGCTTTAAGTGGAATGATGAATTTGAGTTGTCAGCAGATTATAAGCCATTTTCGAGTTTGAACACACTCAAATTCATCAATTAAAGTTGCTTGAATTGTCAGGTGTGAGATTAAAGCCCTTCCATACGAATTTGGGTTTAAAACCACCAAAATCAGCTTATTTTCTTTGCAGTTCACTATGACAGCCACTGTTTGGTAGTTTTTTGTGCAGATTTAATTTTTGGATTGTAGCAAGAGCTGGTTCAATGTTTAAAAATGAAAATAAATCATTAAAAGAAGTAATATCAAGTGTTAGAAGGCTTATAGAACCGTGCAATCCAGATTACAAGCCCTGAAAATCAAAAACACAAAATATGAAGTTCTTTGGGGGCATTCTATCAAACACTTTTGGAAAATTATCAAACAGTTTGTTTGGATACATTTGTGATCTGCAATTTCAATTTTTCTTGTTTTGTTCATCTGTTTTAATGCCTTTCTTAAGTTCCTCTTGTGTGCTTGTTGTGATTCAATCCCTTTTTCCATTTGTTTCTACATTCTTGGCCTCCAAATCTTTTTGAACTCTATTGTAGTGTGGTAAAACTATTGTAGTTTTAAAAACTGTTTGGTGCGTTCCTGGTGATTATTTGGAGTATTGTGCAACCTGTTTAGAGCATCCAGAGGCAGAGACCTAATCCTACTATGGTATCATTCTAGGAAGTGGTTAGGGAACTGAAAATGGAGCAAGAAAGGGACTTTCTAGCAGCTGTTTCATTTGTTCCAGTAGCTACAAACTCATGTTCCAGAAGCATTTCTTCAACCAAAAAAGCTCAACTTCCATACTGATTTTGAGCAATACACAGCAACAGCCAAAGTTTGAAGTTCACACTAGTTCTAGGCATTATTTTGAGCTTGTTTGAGCCTTAATATCACGTTTGTAGTTTAATTTCCATTTCTTTTTTTTTTTTTGTTAAGTGACTTGGAAAAATGATCTTGAAGCAATTCCAAGATCACATTTGAACATTGTAATAGTGTAATTTCGTTTCTTTAGTGTGAAAGTGTGTCAAGGGGCTCCAAGTGTCACTTGCACTTTTACTTAGGGTCGTCTAGCATTTACATTTTGCACCTTTATTGCTTTCTTTAAATTGCTTGTTGATCTCTTTGTTTTAAGCCTTCATGGTAGATAGGATTGCATAGCATATAGATAAACCTTCTTTTGGTTTTTAAGAGCATTTCATTACCATTTGAAAATATTTTGAAGAATTTCTACTTAGAAACTAAGGTAAAAGATAACTCTAAGGAAACTCTGGCTAAGGAAGAACTTGGTTTCTAAGCTTGTCCAAGTGTGAATCACCTCTTCTTCCTGGGAGCTACTTAGAAACATTTTTTACCTCTAGAATCTCTTTGGATATTTTTCACCAAAAACAGAGAAAGTTTGTGAAGACCTTTTCACTCATAACATGTGCAAGTCTTTGAAAACCTTGTGAAAACTTTTTCCTACTTGACAAGAATGAGTCAATCAAGTGTCCAAGGGAGTATGAAATTTAGTAGTGAGGGCTCACAACTAAGAGAAGAATTTGAACAAAAGTTCCAACAAAGGGACAAAGACATTAGTGAGTTCAAAGGAATGATTGAACATCTTTTGGCCAATCAAAACAAAAAGAAAAAAAGGTCTTCACATAGAAGAAAAGAAAACCATGAAGGCACACCCTCTCCACCTAGTGAGCATGAAAGATATAGTAGTCATCACAATGATGACCACTATCAATTACCTCCTAGGAGAAATCATAGAGAAAGAGAATATTACCCAAGGGAAACTAGAATAGATCTTCCTTCCTTCCATGGTAAAGATGATATTGAAGAATATTTGGAATGGGAGATGAAAGTTGAGCAATTGTTTGAGTGTCACCAAATAGATGATGAGAGGAGAGTAACAATGGCCTCTTTGAGCTTTCAAGGCTATGCCTTATATTGGTGGGTTGCCTTGGTAAAAGACCAGAGAGTGAGACACCTACCTTCCATTAGGTATTGGAATGAGTTGAGGTCTGCCTTAAGAAGAAGGCATGTTCTAGCTTACTATGATAGAGAGTTAATGGACAACTCCACAAACTCCAATAGAGAAACATGAGTGTTGAGGAATATAGGCAGAAAACGGAGTTACTCATGTTGAGAGCTGGGATAAGAGAGGAACCAAGGATGCTAGGTTCCAAAGTGGACTCAACTATGACATAAGAGATAAGGTAGAACTTTTACCTTATAATGATCTCAATGAGTTAGTCCAACTTTGTGTTAAAGTAGAGCAACAATTGAAGAGGAAAACTCCCTCTAAAAAAGACTACTCTTATTCTTCCTACCCTAGGAAAGAGTCCAAGAGGGAGGGTGAACCCTCCAAATCAAATGAAGAGGGACCTAGGGAAAAGGAAAAAGAAAAATATCCCTCTAGAGAATCTTCAAAAAATGATAGGGTAAAAGAGACCAAGTGTTTTAGATGTGGTTACAAAGGGAACTATTCTTCTAAGTGTCCTAACAAAAGGTCTACTTATATCCTAGAACATCAAAATAAAGATGAAGATTCTTCTAGTGATTCAAATACTTCCATATCTGAGGAAGAAGCCTTACCTTGTGAAGAAGAGTTGTTATTAGTGAGAAGACTTCTTGAAAGTCAGCATATAGAAATAGAACAATCACAAAGGCAAAATGTATTTCGCACAAGTGTTAACACTCCGACAAGTGTACCGAATCGTATCAAGTAATAATAAAACGGTAAGTCTGAGTATCGTTTCCCAAAGGACTCCTAGGCCTAAACGTTTGTGTGATGTTTTAACATCATAAGACTTGAGTAAACAATAATTTGAGTTTTAAATGCAAAACAGAAAATAAACATGCATGTGAGAATTAATCAATTGACAGTTGAACGATATGGATGAATGATGTTGTTGGGGTTTACGGTTTCATCCTAATCCACTCTCTAATATCTATTATTCTTACTGAATTCGACTTCTTTATCAATGTTCATGCCACTTTCTAAAATCCCCTATTATCAATATCTTGATGTATAGAGTCTACTCCTAATTACTATTTTACTATGTCTAGTCTCCCTAGCAATTATTCATGCATTACATTCGCATCGAAGCTCTAGGCAATTGATCCTCCTATTTATATGTCTAGGTAATATTGTTTTCAAGAGAATTCCCTCATGTCTAGACCTAACTATATGTGTCCATATAGAAAGAATCAAAGATTATGCTATCGAATAATGTCTTAAACAAAGCATGTAAATATAATGGAGGAAAAACTCAAACTATTGAGAAATAAAGTATATGAATAAAGTAATAATTTCAATACAAGAGAGTTTCAAATAGGATTACATCATTCCCCAACAACAAAGGAGTTTAGTTCACCATAATCATGGTGAAACTAGATGAATTAAATGGAAAATATGGAAAAGATAACCCTAGAATTGATAGGTCGGAGCTTCCGCATCCAAAATTCGCCTCTAAGGTGTGTAAAATCCGTTTTTGCGTCTTTTCTGCCAAAAGATTGCTGCTTTGGTTTGTGCAAATCTATTTATAACTTAGAAAAATAACTGAAATTTAGCTTAGGCTCATAAGTACACCGCCCGGCGGTAGGCACGACACTTGGTATCACCCCTTAGCGTTGCCGCTTAAGTGTCGTCTAGAGATTCCACTAAAGAGTCCACCGCCCGGCGGTGGGTTGCACCGTCCGGCGGTATGTGTGATTCTCATCTCACCCCTTGGCGGTGCCCCTTAAGCGCGTGGCAGAGAATGCATTGAAGGTCAAACCGCCCGGCGGTGGCTGCGATTCTTCTTTTCTTCAATTTTCCACCTTCTTTTGCATCCAACACTTCTCTTCCTTCATTTCTTTCATCAAACTCTTGATAAATCCTGCCAAAACAAGGGAAAATCAACCATAAAACCCAAAAAACCCACTTTGACTCTCTTATTCTTTAACTTAAGCAAATTACATGATTTCAAGCTAATTCTAAGTCATAAAGGGTGTGATTTAGTATCAATTTTAAGTATGAAAATAACGGTTTTGAACCGTTATCACATCCTCAAACTTAGAACTTTGCTTGTCCTCAAGCAAACAAAATGCAACTTAGTCTTCCACAAATCATCACAATGGTTCAACCTTTTTCAAATCAATCTCAAGGCAGGTCATCATTCAAATCAACTCATCAGTAAAATCTAATCAAGATACACATATGCTTCATATCAATCCATCATAGTGTTCTCAAAATCTATGTGAGTTATTCAAATTGTTTCATTTATTTTAAATATAGGTTCTTGAAATTTAAAGTTTAAGTTTAATATATGATTCATGAGTTAATTGAGAAAGGAAATTGGAAAGTATGTTTGTTGAAAATATAACTTAAAGGGTATTTAGGTCTCATCCGTGAATAATTATGTGAGGATATATAAGATATTCCTTTAGGTTTGATTTCCCGAAGGAGTATATATATTGGAAATTCATGACATAGAGGTGAGGAACGTCTATCAATATTTAAACTAAATATTAAGCCAATAAAATGAAAACAAAAACGTTAAAAGAGATTTTACAGACACATTTTTATGTCATGAGTTAAATTCAATTATTTTTTTATAATCGGAATATTATTTCTAAAATACTTTTGAAACACTAGGATATGAAATGTATTATGTTAAAGATACTTTATTTTATCACACCACTCATTTAGTTTATCTTACATAATATTATGTATCCCATACAAATAAGTACATAAGTAAATTGTGCAATTTGAAATATGAAATGAATATTGAGTTTTGATGCAGATTTATGTTTTGTAAATGTTTCTTCATTTGTAAAGTTTCTTATTAATATATGTTATTGTCGTTCTCTTGGAAATTACAACTTTGTTTTATTTTTAGGATCGACATTGTGAACTTGACTAGAAGTTACACCATGTACTTAGAGCTAAGAATGATGTTGTGATGGAAGTGGCTCCACACTTCAAGTGAGAGCAGCTTCTCGAACCACAATAAGCAGTGGAATGAGAAGATGATTGATGCAGAAGATGCATGCAACGTGTTTGATGATTGGTTCTGTGAAAATGTGGTGAGTGTATGAGGTTTCTCAAGATCAAAAAGTCTTCCAAAAGGGAAGGAAGCTAGACGAGAGAGTGCAGAATAAGCACAAGACAGTTTGAACTCTGAAGATAGGTCTGAAGAGATCTCAACAGCATTTCTTTATCAATTCAAAGTTGAAGTTGCAAATGAATGAGCCTCCCTTTTATAGATGAAGAGAGGACTCTGAAGTGTGCATGGGAAGCTACGCAAACTACAAAAGAAACATGCTACATAAGCTATAAAGCTTGGGATGCAAGGTTTCAGAAGCTAGCATTTAACACGTGCATGAAGAAGGGAGCTGATTCGCTGCCACTAAGCGGTAGAACAAGCTCCATTGAGTGCTAGCTGATTTTCCCAATCCGGAAGTCACTTAATTGCCACTCTTCTTTGCCTTCTTTGCTCTCCCTTGCTTGACAACCTTCGTAGGATGCATAGACACGCTTTCCAACCTTTATTAGTGTCCTACAAAACAATGTAAATGTATTGTTTAAATACCTTTTTAGTCCCCAAGTTTGGGGCTGAATTTTTGTTTTGTACTCGCTTTTAAAAATGAAGTTATTTGGTTCCCATATTAATAATTTTGTAAGAATTGAATCCCTTTCGTTAAATAGATAGTAATGGACGTTAACTAGCTGCACTTTTCTTCTCTCTCCTCTGTTCTTTTCCTGACACTTTTTTTCTCTCTCATTTGTATTTCTTACAGCATTAATTACTTGCAACTTTTTTCTCTCTCTTCCAATCATTAGCATTAATTACTTGCAACTTTTTTCTCTAAATCATTGACTTTTCGTTTCCCTTTTCATTTAATTGCTTTTTTTCATGAAAGTTCAATAACAAACTCCATATTCGTGACGAAGTATGGCCAGGGCCAATTGCCTGTGCTACTCTAACTACTCCGACACAGTTCATTGCAGATGAACTCCCGAGAAAGAGCCCATCGTTCTTCAAAAGAAACCTAATACATACATAAAAGACGATAATAGTAACAAGTTCAGGTATCATTTCATGTAATCATTCTTCTAGTTAAGACACAGAAAGTAAAAGAACAAACATATGTCAAAAATAAGAAAAGCGGGAAGCCAACAACAGAGTAAGTAACAACCTAGCCATTTCAACAGCCTCTTTATCGGTGCCTCTAAAGGCGCCATTAAGTTTTGTCATCGCAAAATTCTTTATTATCCTGTTAATTCCAATTCCTTCTGTTATAGTGTCAAATGGATTCTTAAGTCTTTTTCCTTGAGCCTATTTTTTGGTGTACATCACTCCCCGAGTTACCTTATTATACAAACTAGAACCTGGAGGATCTACGAGGAAGCATTTGATTTCTGGATTCTTTTCCTGTTGAACATGGGACAAGAAATATATCAGACAACTTTCACACCCAAAATGGAATCTAAAAAGTGTAGGCAAGTGTGTTGTGGTTAAACCTGAAGAAACGTAGAAACACCAGCCACTGTGCCACAGTGCCTGTTGCTGCAACAATTGCGTCTAACTTTCCATTGCGTCTACCTTCTCAATGGCAGCATCATCCGGTATAACCACGTGGGTCTTGCACCCATAGGCAGGAGCAACAGTAGCAATGCTAATGGTAGTATTTCCACCACTCCCTTCAATGACTATTCCACCTGGACGTAGCTGGCCAGATTCCATAGCCCGCGCAATCAACCACAGAGAAAATCTTCAAGCTGATACATATAAGTAATCAGATTGAGAATGAATGAACAGTGTGACGAAACTAACTTTCAACCCCAACAAAAACAAAAGGATAAATAAATAAATAAATAGAGAGTAGTGAGAAATCAATAGGATGAACTGAAGCTTTGATAATTGTATGAAAAACAGTGAGTAACAACATACCCGAATGATTGAAACTACTTTGAAAAGGGAGAGGAAAAGTGAATGATGGAAGAGAGAGAAAAAGTTACAAGTAATTAATGTTGTAAGAAATACAAAACAGAGAAAAAAAAAGTGTCAGAAAATAGCATAAGAGAGAGAAGAAAAGTGCTTTCAGTTAACGTCGTTACTACCTATTTAACAGAAGGGATCAAATTTTTTCAAAATTATTAACATGGGAACCAAATAACTTCATTTTTAAAAGCGAGTACAAAACAGAAATTCAACCCTCAACTTGGGGACTAAAAAGGTATTTAAACCTAAATGTATTTAGTAAAGAGAATTCATCTAAGACTTAGATAAGAAAGAGCTTTTGTTGAAAGTCTTTATCCACTTCCCTTTCTCAATCTTAGTCTAGTACTTCTTTGGATGGGAAATCTCTAAAGGAGTTGCCATCATGTTATATTTTCATGCTTTATCCTAAAGGGAGATAAAAAGGACATATATAAAAGTGAATTTGTCTACTTCTTGTAAGCTAGATTTGGCATAAAGAATATTTGTAATAATTTATTGATTAATGAAATATTGTATAGTTGGTAAAGAAAATTTAAATGTAGGATAAATTGAAGTCAAGCAATATAAAAACAATAGTTATGACTGTTATTTCTTATTAATATACATCATATTGCAAAAAGTTTTCAAAAATGTGTTTATAAATTCTATTTTGCACCCTATTCTAAATCTATCGTTTTTTTTCAAGTAAAAGAAAGAGATGTTCAACACTAAATTTGTTTTCAAAAATAAGACATTAAATGTAAGAGAAGTCCTTGTCACCCAAAAAGTCATTACCTTAGTTATAACTCTAACATACAAACAAAATATTAGTGAGCAAGTCACAATGGTCTTATTTAAGAAACTGTAAGTACAAGACTTGTATGGTAAACTAACTAATGATACTAGGTAGAATATCAAAATGATTTGCATGTGTTTCTTTCTTAAAATATTTTGTGTGCCAGATAATAAAATATATAATAAACAAAATTTAGAAAAGCTTCAATATTTAGGAGTATATTATATATATATATATATATATATATATATATATATATATATATATATATGTTTATCTTTTTTCGGTAGTTATTATTCTATCTTACAAAATGCTTTTATTTAGCTAGAAATGATAATTAAATAATACTTAAGAAAGTTCAAAAGTGACTTGGTGAAAAAAATAAATAAAAGAAAACTCATGTTCTTTATCTTAAAAAAGACTTGAAGAAGTTGTGTATAAGTGATATTGAGAATACTTGTAATCAATATTTGATTATTGAAAAAAAAATATTTACAGAAAATAATTGATCATCGTCCATTATTATAAAAAAAATTAGTATAAAAGTTAAGTGATTCTTTTATTTCATATATTGTACTTAGAGGTGTTAACTTCACCCATGCCCCTATTGGTTAGCCGTAACCCATTCTTCCAAAAGTAACATTTTAAGAAGCCCTTCAAGTGGGGTCAAAAAAAAGTCTCAACCCAAGCCCCTTCTCAAAGTAGGTTAGGGTTAAGGTTAAAGTGGTTTTAGTCTCACTAAATAAACTTATATCTACTTTAGTTTTTAAACCTGTTTACTTTTCACAAATGCATAATTTAATTATTTAAGACTCAAATTATTTATATCATTAGATTTTATGTATTTTTTAATTTAAGAAAAAAATGTGAAATTATTTTTCATATTAAAATATTCAATTTCAGAAAATTATGAATTTGATTATTTTTTTAATTATTTACTGATCACTTATTAATTTTTCGGTACAGTATTTATAACCATAATTTTTCCGTACAGTATTTTTATTGTAGCTAACTATAATTTGATTATTTTCTTAATTATTTATTCATAACTGTTATTATTATTTTTTAAAGAGGGTCTAAGTTATTGTTATTTTTTCTAATATGAAATTTTTTTTTCCTAAAAATATATCCATTAAAAATATTATTTAATTAAATATTTTTTAAAATATTTAATTTAATATTAATCATTAACTTTTAACTTATTAAAAATAAATCATAATTCAATTTTAATGTGAAAATTATTTACAAGTAGATTTTAGTTGATATATCTAATATGAATAATCTAATCACAAAATTTTTGAATAAATTCAAACTCAAAAATTTAAATAAAATTCTATTTTTATCAACAACATCATAAATTTAAACAACGTTATTGTTGTTTATTATTATTATTATAAAAAATTAATAATAATTTTTTAATTATAAATTACTATATTTATTATTAATCCTATAAGTGAAAATATATGAAACATAGTAAATGTTTGACCAAATGTTTTTTTTTTAATTTTTCAATATTTATTATGATTATGTTCTTTGTTATTTATTGATAACTGTTATTAATATTTTTTTAAAGAGGGTCTAGGTGAGTTATTGTTACTTTTTCTAATATGTATTTAATAAATAAATAATATTTTTAGTAAACAGTATTATTCAAAAATGGTTTTTGAACATTACAAAAAAGCATAAATCCGAAGAAGGTAGAATCCAACTTTCTTAAACTAAAATATAGTTTTAGAAAGCTAATTGTTATGGCAATTAATTAACATGTTCTTTAATATTTCAGTCATTTTTTTCTTAAAACAATCATTTAACAAGTAAATTTCTTTTAATTAAAGCAAGGAGTGTCTTTGCATTGATATAATTGGTTGAATACATATAAGAATATAATACAGATTACATATATGCAAAATTGAATCATATCAATAAATATTTTTCTGATATAACAATCAGTTCAAATATGATAGTAAAAATTTTCATCTATATTTGTAATACCTAAATTCTATTTGAACATAATTTTCATCAACATCATTAAATCTAAACAAAGTATTTATGGTTACGAAAACTGGTTTATTATTTGATAGAAAAAAACACATAAATATATATATATATATATATATATATACTTTATTATACTTTATAATAAATTTATACTATATTAGATATACATATAAACACTGTCAATTATTCTAAACAATTGTATGTACACTTGATTATGGAAAATTTATATGAACTTGAAATTTGATGAAAATGTGTATCCTAATGTAGTGTAGGGGTTATGCTGCATAATTGGATCAGACTCTTTTATCATATCATGATAAAAATTGAGAATTAATTACTTTTTTTTGTATTAAAATGAATATTTTTTCTAAGAAAAGGCCCATGGATTAGTCCTAGTCCACAAGGCTTTTGTAGGTATTTTGGTTCTGCGAGATTTTTCTATGCGATTCTTTTAGTCTTGTGGGCTTTTCTGGTCATAACCAACGTAGGTCAGGACCAAACCATGTAAAGAGAGACCAAATTGACGAGTCTAATTGTACTTGTACGAACTTTGTATGTCTTTAACAATATGTTCATTAAAATACTTTTAGAACCATTTTTCAACTAGTAAATAACTACCCCTAGACCATCTATAGTATTGCAAAAAATATTCAAAAACATTTACGTGGCCTGTTTATTAGACCCCATTGTTCTTTTAAAGCAAAGAGAATTCTTTTCAAGTAGATCTCTTTCTTTCTTTGAATATAAGTGTGGGAAAGTGATGAGTCATGAATAAGGAAGAGGAAAATGAGTACGAACATAGTATTTTTAGAAGAGTAAATAGAAGTATGGTAAGACAAAGACATCCTTACCCATCAAAATAATAGTTAATTTTCTTTATTTTGATTTTCTTGGAATTGTAATTTTTAAAATTTACAATTTAGTTGCAAAATAGTGTTTATAGTCTAGGTTGTTTGGGACTACTGATTTTGATCAACGACTGCAAGATAATCAAGAAGCATGTGCCAACAATTCAATTCCAATTATACATAGTAAAGTTCAACCAAATCATGGAAAGGCAAAGCTAATGTGATACAAGTGTGAAAAGTATCACATAAGTACGAAGAGTGACACATAAGAACACAATTTTTTTTACATATTTACATATTTATTATATAGTGATTTTAGTTTTTATGTTTTATTCTCAATTCTTAAGCTATTTTATTTCATTAGTAATAAAGTAAATTCATTGTATTTATTTATTTTAATTTTGTATGTTATTTTATTTCATCTTTGTTTGTTGTTTTGGCCATAAATATTTTATGTAAATATTACTTTTGACTGATTATAGTTGCATTAAATTCGACATTTTCTAAGTTTCAAAATGAACACATGATTTGTTAGAAGTTGAGACAAATTTCCTGAAATTTTGTATTATGTTTTTTTGTGTTTTAACTTAAACCTTTACAATTGAATTTATGGACTTGATTAAAGTCCATGATTAAATCCATATTTGCTTTAGTTTTCAAAACTTACATAAGCCAAATTGTATTAAAAAAAATAAGCATAAAATCATTTATTTATTTTCAAAAATTCAAAAAAAGTCTCTTGGTATTCTTTTTATCTCATTTTCGTTTTTCATTGTTCTTTTCCTCTCCTTTTTTTTTTATTTTTCTTCACAATGGGAGAATTAAATCTCTAAGGATAATTCATTAAACCAAGATCAAACAAGCCAAATTAAACTTTACATCAATTAAACTTCCCCAGAGTTTGAAGCTTCAATGGACGTCCATCCTCAACTCTTGAGTTCTCCAATGATTCTGTCAGCTTCTGTGATACATACAGTTTGTCAGTACAGATTTGTATCATATCATCACCGAGGCTAGTCAACCATTGCGTTAAATTAAATTAAGTCTGACCATTGAGTGACATTAGATTTGAAATTTAAATAAAACTATAGAGAAATTTAAATAAATGTTTTTGTTACATTACAACTAGTTTATGTATTAGTTTATGCAAAATTATAAATTAATATATAAATTAATTTCAGTTTTTGAGAGAAGTTTTTTTTCTTATTTGATTTTCCTACAAGTGATTGTTAAAAAAAAAAAAATACATCCACACTGTATCTTAACTAAAACCATTTTATTTTGCAAGAACCAAACTGTTTTGGCAGGGAGCAGGTTTCTTGTCGCAACGATTAAAACTGTCAAATAAATTCCTTGAATGAGATTTGACCCTAATTCATATGGGGTGTTGTTCCCTACACCTCCTCAAGTGGGACCTGTACCTCTTCATTAATTTAATTTATTTTTAAAATATTCTACATCTTCCCACTATTTTCTTTTATTTCAAAAATATCCTACACCTCCCCACTATCCTTAGCAATTTTTCTCTTTCTCTCTGTACATTAATGGAGCAAATTTGAAGTTAGATATATTTTCTTAAATAAGTTTGATTCAATGTTATTTTCGTTGTTAAATATATATTTTTCTTTTCAAATTACTTAATAAATGGTAAAATTTTGTTCTAAATTTCTAGCAAAATGTTTATATACATGTATCTTTTTTTCTACATATAATATCTATAATTTTTAACATTATATTANGTTTNAACTCANCGANATNTTTGNCTCAAATAACNTGAATAAAATATTTAATTTATTAGATAAATAATATAAAAATATTATTAAATACTTAAAATATAAAAAAAGAAGTTATTTGTTAAAGATTTAGAATTTATTTAGTTCTTTCGTCATTATAAAGTTCGTATATAATAATAATATATCATTATTTACTATTAATATTATTATGTTTATTATTTTGTATTTGCATCTAACTTTTAATTTTATAAACTGGAAATGATAGAAGTACTAATATTGAAGTTTCCTCTGAAATTTATATTTTGTAGTATGTTACAAATTTAAATATGAATAACGTGAAAGCTCCAATAATGTAGAGAGAGAAAGAGAAAGATTGTTAAGAATAGTGAGGAGGTGTAAGGTATTTTTAAAATAAAGAAAATAATGGAGAGGTGTAGAATATGTTTGAAATAAATTAAATTAATGGAGAGATACAAGTCCCACTTGGGAAAGTGTAGGAAACAACACCCATTCATATGAATTGAGACCAAAAAAGTCTACAAGACAAAAAAAAAAACTCTTCATTAAAAAAAAACTCTTCATTAAAAAAGCCCACAGAATTAAAAACTCCTACAACCCTATAGGTCAAGACCGGTTCATGGGTTTTCCTTTTTTACAACATTTACGTTACAATTTTACAAAAGTTGCATCTTTCAGACTAATCTAATAATTTAAACATCTCAATTTCATCTCAAAATTTACGTTATAACCAATACTATCAACACAAGTGCCTTTCAACTATCAAGAAAGAAACTAAATTAATACTTCTGCAACTAGCAACAAGTAATTAATACTTCTGTAACTAGCAACAAGTACTGGCCATTATCACATGGATATTTTGGAACAACAGAACATAAAAAGGTGGAAGACCAAATATACTACAAGACATTACATTATACACCACCTCCTAATTAATTATAAAAAAATTGTCTTGATTATTGTGAAATATCCCCGAGTTCAATCACTGTCTTCTTCATCTGCATAAAACAGAGAACATCAGAATATTAGTATATCAAATCAACTCTTTCAAGAACACTATCCAAGTCAATAAATGAGAATAAATGAGACTAAGCTAAAACATAAAACTAATAACAGAAGCAAATAATGGACCAAATATCCTGACGTGAAAGTGTCCAAAATTGATCATCATATACTGCCTTCACAACCGAATGTTTATTAATCTTTCTACCTTCTACCGATTTCCTTAGATTTCCTTAGTTTCCTGCAAACCGCAACAAGACTTCATTCCCTTAATAGACATACATATATCCAGCATAACAGAGAATACTCTAGTATTTTCCATGATAAATTCCCAATCATTTTAAAAAGGGAAATTTAAGCACAGATAAAAGGTGGATAATAAAGATTCAAGCATACCCACCCTGGATTAATCATTTTAAAAACTTAGGCAATTCAAATTCTATCATGACATTTTTATCAAACCATTTTTCAGTTCGAAACATAACCCAAAAGTGACCCAAAATCTCACTTTCACCCTTACCCATCAGCATAAAAATTTAGGGTCATCTTCCACAAATCCGGTGTCCATAATTCTCTAAAATAACTAAATATGCACGCAATAAAATGTAACAAATCGAAAAACCATATTGAAATCTGACATTACAAATCATATTGAAATCTAAAGGACTAACATTCTACAAAAATTATAAACAATAAATAAAAAATTTAATAATTAGAAAGTAAATTAAAGTAAATATCTAATAGATTAGAAATTATAATCAGTTAGTTTTATAAGTAGATGATACAGATTTAAAAGTTTAGTATGTAAAATAATTTTACTTTCTTAAAACATCAAAATAAAAAGAAGTTAATCGTATTAGTGAAGGCAATAGGTTGATTCTAAATGACAGATGCTGTTTTCAAGAGAACAATCAGTGTAAGTCTTGTTTCATAGAATTCAGAAACCGAATTATTAGAGTGCAATGATTCTCAATTGCATTCCATAAAAGCCACTATGCCTGCGTTTCATGACAGCTTACACATTTGGCATTTGGAGTATCATGTTATTTAGCTTAAGAAAAAGTAATAAGTAGTCTCTAAAGTTGTATAATCTATCTCATGAGACCCTTCAAGTGAAACTATTTTAAAGGTGATTAGTTTAAACATGAGTAGACATCCTGAATAATTCTCAGACCCAAACTTAACACAGTCTTCAAATTTCAACCATTGTGAAGATGAAAAGTAGAAACCAACGACCAAGTATGATGAAAGTAAAACTTTCACAGAAGCAAATATAAAAGTTTACCACAACAATAACAAACTATTTTGATAAATGATCCATCTTGAATATTCGACTGTTATCCTTCATTGGAAGAAGTTCTATTTCAGATGTTATGAAATAAGGAAAAAACAGAGAGCCTAGTCTAGAGACTCCCTCTTCTAGAAAAAACAGCCACCCACTATTCTTATAATTCAGATGTTAAACAATTGAGCCCAAAAGAATTCATATAATTAAGAATACTCTATTAAAACATTTCAATATAATTAAAATTCTCATATTACTAACAATAGCATCCGAAACGAAACCAACCCAAACATATGACTTAATAACACAATTTGATTCACCCATCATACTAAAATGTCTAATCGTGTCCTAGTTCACAATATTGAATTCAATTTTTCATTACACCAACATATAAACAGCAAGGTAATCACATTTTAGCATTCAAAAATTTCAACCAGAAATATATCTATCACACAGCATCACTTAATACTCATACAACCAATAAATTTGATCCAGAAAGGGTTTAGCTCCTCATACCTGAATTAGTTCCTCCCTCACAAAGCACGCACGGAAAAGAGGAATGAGAATCCCATGCTTGATTGCCCCGTGACATGAGACACATCCAAAAGAATGAATAATTGACAAATAAACATTGAGAGACAAATAAACATGAAGTGGGTGAGAAACGAAGTGGGTACCTCCAAAATGGGTATGAAATTGACAAGCAAGAATGATTGAGAGAAGGGTCAAAATGAGTTTTGCAGTTCTGGAAATTTGAGGTTGATGCCGCGACCCTGAGCTGTAGACAGTTGCTCATAGACGGTGTTTGTTTCAAAAAAAATGAAAATGTAGCATAAAACAATGGGGCTAGGGGGCTAACCCGGCCCCAATTCAATTCCAACCCATTTCAGGGGGTTACAGAGGGTAGGGGCTTTAGAAAAGCCCCCTCATACGTGGGTCAAAAAAAAGTGGGCTTATTATTTAAAGGGCCAAGGCTGGCCTCAGGGCTAAAGAAAAAAAATGACAGCTCTAGCCACGATGTAATCATATGTTCAATAGACAATAATATCCATTAAGAATGTGATCAAAAGTTTAATCAACAAATTTGTGTATTAAAAGTAAGGTTAAACAAATAGGTTTTTATGAACACTTGTTTTCCTATATAATGTTAGCAAAAAATTAAATATGGAGTTTTGATGATGTACAAATTTGCACAATACAAGATCCAAGAAGATTATTTGAAGATCCATCATTGTTGAAAGCTTTTGTAATAATCATAGTTGATGTCTTGTTGCTTAGATATGTAATAGGATTTGATTCATGTACTCCAAATGTGATTATTTATTGTTTAGAATCGAACACAAGCTGTTTTAATCGATTAAACCAAGTTTTAATCGATTAAAATGAGGTTGGCACTGCAAACCCAAATGGCTCTGGAATAATCGATTAATTCATTTTAATTGATTAACACTAATATTAATCGATTAAATGCGTTAAACTGGCCAGTTTCGAAAAATGGAAGAGCACTGGCTTGAGTCTATAAATTGCCTCATTGTTTCTACCAGAATCAACTCTTCCCTTGCGCTCTAAACATCTGAAATCATTGAGAACAGTGTGTCGTTGCTGAAGCTAAAGAAACTCTTGTCTGCAAAGCTGCGAAGTGCTACTGCGGTGACAGAGAAATAGCTGGTTCATCCTTGGTGCGTCTAAGGAGGTGATTGGAAGAGTTTCATCTTTTGTGAAGTATTCGAAGGAGGTTGTCATCCTTTGTGAATAATCAAAGGAGGTGTAAGTTCATCTCTTGTGGTATCAAGAGAGGTGGTTTTCTAAACTCTTGCAAATTAATTTTCTGCGTGACTATTATTTGTAATTGTTTTGTGATTAATGAAAAAGGTTTATCTTGTTTTTGAGATAAGCAACTGGACGTAGGATCTTTGTGATCTGAACTAAGATAAAATCATCTGTGCAATTTTTCTCTCTTCCTTACTCTTAATATTTTAGTTTAATTATCTGCCTAGTAAGTGAAATTGAGAAAAATAATTAAAAGGCACGAAAAAGATAAATAACCAATTCCCCCCCCCCCCCTCCCTCTTGGTTTGTTATTCCACGCTAACAATTCCGCTGCAGCAGTTCTAACATATAAGTGCTTGCAGAAAACTTTATCTTTACCTATTCTTAACCGAAGTCAGTTTTCACAAAAAGGTGGGTTTATCAACATAGTGCTATAATATTAGACAGGTAATTATGTCCATTAAGCATGTAACCAATCATTAAATCTACAAGTCAGTGTAGAAAAAACATGATTAAAGGAAGAAAAGAGGTTTTTAATAAACTACTTCGAAAAATATTTTTAACAAGCTTAAAACAAACACACACAAAACAAGAGTTTGGATCCTATCGTTTGACATTTCTGTTCAGTGAAATCTCAAATTTTAATTAAGAATAAGAAAATTTAAATAATAAAGTGATATGCAATTTTCATTTTGAGTATCAACTCATTGCTTTATGAAACCTGTTTGGTTTGCCTTCTGTTAGGTTCCTTTATGCAGGGAACCAAAACAGATAACTCTCTTCTCACACAGCACTCAGAACAGAAGAAGATAAATGTATGTGTATGTATTTTATTAATTCTGTAATGTATGGAAGAAGAAATACTAGTAAGTGTACCCAAGGAAGCCTCCCTTCCTTCACTAGAAAAGATCTCCAGTCTCTACCCAAAAGGAAAAATATCTCATAACCCCCTCTCCCTCTATTCCGTTTCTTATTTATACTCTCTCTCTCTCTACTAACAAACTAACCACCTTTCCTGCCTCTAATTTTCTCCCCTTTTATTCTTTCTCACGTATACCTTTAACTTCCTAACACTTTCCCACTAGGCTTTCAAGTTGAGAGCAATATCACAGCTAACCTATTACAATCCAAGATTTTCTACCAAGTTCATCGTAATAATGCAAATACGGTTGCTCACACATTTATACAGTTAGCTTACTTAAACTTATGCATAAACTAACATTAACTTACTATATTAGTTTCAATTTTTTCAGATGTTTCTTTTCTAAAAGTATTTATAGAGAAGTTTGTCCATTCAGACCCTTGTTCTGGAAGTGAATAAAATTTGAGATCATACTAAATTCCTAATCAATAGAGAAAAATGCCATCATAAATCCATTCTACAAAGATTTAACCATTTGATGCAAACGGGAGCTTCAATTTATGTCTTGAGGATAATAATATATGAACATATGGAGTGAGGGAATATTACCTCGAGAACAACTAACAACTCTCACAGCAGAACTAACGCCCGAGTATGATACACATGTGAGACAGTATTTAGAACAATCTCTGGTGTCTTCAAGCGATTATAGCTCTTTAACTGCTCAGCCACAAATGCATCAAAGGAGTGCCAAAATCTTCAGATTAAGGCAGCATATTTACACTAAAGCATCAGATGCATAATGATGTTGTAAATACTTTCATGCATAGCCTCTTCTTTTGATGAACTCCTAAATATCATCTTTATCACCACGCTTAAAAGGCCTTAAGAGCAATGATCAAATTGTCTGTGGGCATACATATTTGCCGAACTATGAGCATCAGAATTTTAAACGATAAGACTTTTCTGAACAACTTCAACCTCTGACCACAAGGGACAATGAAAATATTCTAATTTGACAAAGTCAACTTTCACTTTTGATCACAGCCTTTCTAGCCGTAGCTAATATTCCTAATGCTATCAGGAGATTGTAATTACGTGGTTTTCCTTTAAAGTAAGGAATGATATCCTTTATGCTGCTTACTTTTCCAGTTATATTTCCTTACCCTTTACCAACTAGGAACAGATGCAGAATCACCTTATCACTAAAGAATCAATCGAATTCAACTTCTAAATAACAGTTGGTAAGGAATTCATGTTCTCACTCAGATCAATATTTCCTCTTCCACAGAGTGCCATAAATTTATCATAAAATTGCAACAAAGGACACTTATCTATCAAGTTGGAACCAATGTATGCATCTTTGAGGAACACGGTACTCCGTTCACCTTTATTAGTGAGGTAAAATATCCCCTGATGCTTTATCAAGCAAAGCAGTAATTGAGATGGCAAAAGACACTCTGCATGAAATGCCTCAAGCTGTGCAGATGTCATCCTCTTCTCCATGGTCAAGCTCAGGAGCTCATGAATCACTGCCACAGATCGTTTTCGAGCTTTTGGATCAGCAGAATCAAATCTCCTTGCATTCAAATAAGGAGAAGGGAACTCCAACTTCTGCCACCTCTCAAGCTGCTCAAGGTAACCAACATTTGGCCTAAATCCAGCAGGAAAATTCATTTTGAATGCAAATGGACCAAGGTAGTTCCCATCTCTTGAAATCTTCACCTTCCTCCTATCTCCATTTGCCTTCATGTTCACAACTCCTTCCTGTGCCAACCTAATTCGTGTATAGATTAACTCATTTTGTACCCAAAAGAATTTATGTTCAAAGTCTCACTATTTATGTCATTGTAAGGTAACACCTTTTCACTGAGAAATAATCACCTTTTTAAATTATAAAGGCTTTTTAAAGCTGCAAAAAAATTAAATTATCATAAATAAGCTAATTCTAACCCAAAACTATGAAGACAATTTCTTAAGAGTTTAACAAATCCAAACATGTATCTAGAAATAGAAACTTACACGAAAAAAAAACAATTATTATCCTTAAAATCAATACATTATAAATAAAACTACGATCCTTAATATTACGAGAAGTAATCATTAGAGACTTTTATTTCCATAATGTTATGGAAGATCATATTTGCGGAAGGGTACTAAAGTTAAGAATCATGAACTATGTTTGAGATCTCTCATTCATCAGTAATTATATCTTTGAATAAAGTATATAAGTAGAATGCAAACTAAACTTCAATATGACTTGAGAGTCCGTCTCGATAATAATTGTTGACCTGTTATGTTTCTTATTGTCGGGTTGTTATGAGAAGAACATTTGCAAATATGTAGTCCAATTTACTGACATAGCTAGCCCTCAGAATAAAAGGATACCTTGAGATCCCTTATTGACCAATGATATGATTAATATAACTTACATAAAGTCCATCATATAAGTCTGTTTTTCCTAGTGATAGACTAAAATAGCATCTATAAGGGGATACAAATCTCATCTAACGAGTTAGTTTTATAGTATTAAGTTAAGTCTAAACCCAAATTCTAACATACTTGTGAAGGATGAATGGACACAACAAACACCAAAGTCAAAAACCAAATTAACTTTCTTCTTAAGAGTTGAGTTCTTTATAAACCAATACTTTTTGTGTCTATCATTTTCCTCAATATTATTTCTTGTCTCTCTTTTCCTCTCTTAGTAATAAATTACAGGTCTCTTTTTCTAATAACAAATTAATTGGCAGAGACAATTTGAGATCAAAACATGTACAATGTGTAAAAAGAAAAAATAAAACCTATAATTTAACAAATTCCAAGACATGTAACTATTACATTGGTTTGTTTGGCCTAGTTTTCAGTAAAATCAATTTGGAAGAAATAAGAAAATAAACTTTTTTTTCATAATTTAAGGAGTCCGTATGAAAAAACTTCCACTATGTATGTGATGATTATCATCCAAAAACGTACCTAGTCTCTCTAGAAGTGACAGCCAAGGTGGAATCCCAATCCTCCAACAGAAGACAATCCCTTCCACGGGAGCGCCTAACCCTGAAAAACTGGGGGTACTTCGGAATCAAACAGTCCTTAAAATCGGAGGGAAGGCCCAACTGAGGCCCAACTAGCTCCACCGTTTGAAGCGGCAGCTTGCAATCGACACAGAGCATGAGCAGCTTCCGTAGGTTGGTGACCAAGAGGGGTTCCATGGAGGCTCGGACGTGGGCCTCTTCCTGCGCTAGGGTTCGGGCCCGGGCCGTGAGGGAGACGGAAGGGGGCGTCCCTGCGACGCGGAAGACGGAGGGGTGTTTCTCGATGAGGGCCATGAAGGCCCATTTTCGAACGAAGCCGACGTTCTTCTCGAGATCGCGGAGGAAGAGGGGGGAACGGTGAGGCTGAGATTGGACGAGGGAGGTGAGTTGGAGAATCATCAATGGCTTCTTTCGCAGTTCCATCACTCTGTCTAGTTCGGCCACTCTGTGGTAAGTTTTCTTCTTCGGCCTTCTTCCGCCACTGGATTTGTGCCTAAGGCCGAAACGCGCGTTCCTTGAAGCGCAGAAAGGAATGGCGCGGCGGAGCATCGCGACGGCAAAGAAGTATTTTGAAAGAGAAGTGAGAGCTTCCCAGCAATGTAAGAGTGGTATGGAGAAGTGGTTTAAGCAGGCTGTGGGCAAAATGAATTTTAGTATACTGTAATCTTAAAAACTATATTAAGCAAAAAAAGAAAAATTAATTTGTTTAAATTCAACTGAACTAAATCTAAATTGAATTAATCTATTTTTTCTTTTTTAAACTATACTATATTATACTGTACTATTTTGCACTAATGCAATTAAGCTAAGCTGTCAATAACTAATTTGGATAGAGTTAAACAATTACTTCAATTTAATTTTTTTTAATAATGACAAACAAATAAATTAATATTGAATCAGTAATTTAAAAAAATAAATTATAAATCTAAATAATTTATTTTTACAATTATAATTAATTTTATTAAGTTATAAAAATAATTATCAGTTTTTGAAATATAATTAGAATATAATAAAATTTTGTTTTTTTAAAATATATAATTATTTTAGTATAAATTTAATAATATTATTTTATTTTAATAATTTTATAATAATAGTTGACTTTTTATTGTTTTATATTATATATATATATATATATATATATATATATATATATATATATATATTTTATCTTTTAAGCTTAAAACTTAGCATAGCCTAAAATGATGTACAAAAAAAATTGTCTCATGCTATCACAAAAACAAAATTAATAAAATCTAAATTCTATATGTACACATCTGTGTCTTTATTTGTTATGTTTGTGTTAGAAAAAAAAAAAAACAAAACAAAACAATTAAACAAGTAAAAATAAAATACAGTACATAGATAATTGAAGTAGTTAATTAAGGTCCTACTCTATTTATTTTACTCTACAGGGAAAAAAATATTAATTAGTTTTAACTAATTTAGGTAATTTGTAGTTGAGTTTATATTAAAAATTCATTTAAAGTTAAAAATATTTTTTATTTTAAATTGTTATGAATGGAATGGTTTAATTTAAGAATAATAAAATGGGTATCAGCCTGCCAAAAAGATTTCAACCCATTAATTTGAAATATGTCGTCTTCATATCGTCCTTAGAATCTTCTGACGTGGGAGTTCTTGCGTCTTCCGACTCTGTCGTTGATCTGCCGCCACTAGGGCTGGTGCCTTTGTCGCTGCACCGTGAAACTATCATCTAGCATCAATCACTACATTTTCTTGTCTCTGATGATTTCCACAATTGTGATTCCCACAGCAATTCCCATGACTTGATTTTGTTTGGTCGTTATTTTGTGGATGTTTTAATTTTTCCATTGCCTTGATTCCCTCAATTTTACCTTTCTTTCTGCACACAGGAGTTTCCAAAGAACTGGAGGGCTAATCCCCCACTCTGCCAACTTGCCCATTTATGGAACGGGTTTGATTCTTAAAACCATCTTAATGATGTGGGTTAGTTTTAAGAATTTGATAAAGAAACGGTAAGTTCGAATATTGTTTTCCAATGGACTCTTAGACCTAATTGTTTGTGTGAATTGATTCCTTAAGACTTGACAAATAATGAATTTAGAGTTTATAATGCAAAAATTAAAATAAACATGTAAATACAAAAGTTTGATCAATTGACAGATAAATAGTATGGATGAGTGGTGTTGTTGGGGTTTACGGTTTCATCCTAATCCACTCTCCTATATCTACTAGTCATATTAAATTCAACTTTGTTATCAATGTTCATGCAACTTTCTAAATTACTCTAAACTCGATGTCTCGACGAAGAGAGCCTACTCCCAATTACTAGTTTACTATGTCTAGTCTCCTTAGTAATTAGTCATGCATTTCAGTGCACAGAAGCTTAAAGCAATTGACCGTCCTATTCCTATGTCTAGGTAATATTTCATAATCAAGAGAATTCTCCTCATGTCTAGATTTTCCCGTATGTGTCCGTATCTACAAAATCAATGATCATGACATTGAATGAGTTAAACAATGCAAGCATAAAGTATAGAGAAGAAAACTTAAACTATTGATGACGAAAGTATATGAATAAAATAAGAACTTCGATATAAGAGAGTTTCAAAAGGATTACATCGTTCCCCAACAACAAAGGGTTTAGCTCACCATTGTCATGGTGAAACTATATGAATTGAATTGAAAATATGAAAGAAATAACCCTAGATGATGGCAACCCCTTTAGGGTTTTCCCATCCAAAGAAGTATCAACTTCAAATAAGACTAAAGAAAGGGAAGTAGAATAAATATTTCCAAAACTTTTTCCTTATCTAAAGTCTTAGAAAGATTCTCCTAAATCTAAATACTTTTACCTTGTGATCCATACCTTCCACGTGCAAAATGGAAAACTTCCATTGCACACTTCTTTTCCAGCATATTTGTAATAAGTTCATTGTATGGCTTGCACTACACGGCTCATAGGTTCTCTTCATCTATAAAAGAGAAGCCAAATCCTTTGTAATGGCAACTTGAGTTAGAAATGAAATGCTGCTAAAATTCCCAGCCATTCTCTCAAGTTCAAGACCTTGAGCTTTTTTAGCTAGCTCTCCCTCTAGCTCCTTTCCCTTTCGGAAAGCTTTCTGAGTTAGAACTTCACACCATACCATATCAAATCATGTTCAAACATTCCATCGAACACCTGATATGCATCCGAACTTTATTCATCCTTTCATAATCCGCTATGTAATTCTGTCTTTGAGGAGCACTTTGTTGTGATCAGTGGAGCTACTTCTATCACTAGAATTGAAAGATTGGAGCTTTCGCATCCAAAATTTGCCTCCAAGGAGTGAAGAAAGTGTTCTGTCGTCTTTCTCTGCCAAAAGATAACCCTAAAGTTCGTCTGGGGTCTATTTATAACTCAGAAAAATAACAGAATTTTGGCCCAGGCCCATAAGTACACCGCTCAACGGTACGTTCAACACTTGATTCACCGATACAATATATTCCATAGTAAACAAGGACTTTTGATATGAAAGCACAATATGGCAGCTTAGCAGATTCTAGCTTGGTAACTTTTATCATGTTGCCGGATATGGCAACATGACAGTTAACTTGTATGTTTTCCTTCAATGCTGTTAGCAGAAGCAAATCCTCAGTAGTAGCCTGTGCATGATTTCCTCTTATTGGCATCAGAATCCATGAGATAACGAGAATAACAAGTCGATCATCTATCTTCATTCCACCTGTTTTATAACTGGAATAGTCTTTGACACCATCAGGGTTTCTTAGAGTATTCAAATACACAATAAACTTATGGAATCCTTCAATTCCTAGGTGACAATTTTCACCTTCAAGCTTTAAACCTGCTAGGTTCATCCAAACATCTTCAGTTATTTTGACATTGATTCCCTTAACTTTGGAGCACAGTATACCATCCTCAACCTTTAGATTGCAGTAGAAAACTTTGACAAGATCAGGATACCAAGGATCAGACATTTCCACAAATTTTCTTAACCCTTGACGTTTAATCCATCTTTGAAACTCGAAACCTTCATCTCTAAAGAACTTCACTTTCAAGAATCTGTGAGGTATCAGACTTCTCATTTTCTAGTAGTGTAGAAACTAGGTTTGTATGTCGTCATCACTGATCCATCCGCTTAGTTCAGGAACCCGTCTAGAACGCTTCTGTCCTAGTGTCTTTACACGTTTCTTTTGTGTAGAGCCTGAATCCATTTGAGTATAGAGATGGAAGAAAAAAATGTTTGGAACGTTTCAGAGAAGTTAGTTATGATGCAGTTCCTCTGATACTTGAGAATTTGATGAAATATGTATATTAGAATTTTGGAGGGAAACCTCAAATTTCATTTTCGCACCAAATTAAAATTTTAAATTTCAGACACAGTCATCAAAACTACAGTCAGCCAATACCTAAGGATTTCAGTTGACAGGGTGTACAACAACTAATCGAATGAATTATTAACATAGTCGACTGAGACTCATGAAAAACATTTTCAAAACAGTTTCAATCAGTCAAACAATTAAGCATACAACACAAACGATCATACAACAACAACCAATCAATATAAGCATGATGCAGTAGATAGATAAAGTTTTACCAATTGTAGATACTCAAGATTTTTTATGTATTCCATAATTGATTCATCCTTGAGATCAATCTGCATCAACTATGTATCCTACAAAACAACTAAGTTTTGGTTGCTGGTACCCATTTTACTTTGGGTCCATGATTGTTAATCCTTTTTACTTGTTCCTTTGGTATCCACACATATAATCCTTTAGGAACAACAACATTTCTGTAATAGCAATTTCTAATAGTATGACCAACACAGTTACAATAGAAACATGCATTTCTAGCAAGTTTACTTAAATCAGTAAATTTCCTAGCATTGGTTCTGTTAGATTGAGCTTTGTAACCAATTCCTTGTCTATTAATTGTTCTGCCAAATGATTTTAAAACAGTATCTAAATTGTCTCTACCCTGAGTAAACTTAGCTAGTGTACTAGTCAAGTAACTTATCTTTTCAATATGAGCAAGACAATTTTCACAAGCTTTTTCTACTGTAACAATTTTAATTTCAACATTCTTAGCATATAACAAAGCTTCATTTAACTCTTTTTCTAATTTCTCATTATCAGCAACAAGGTTATTAATTCTATATTCATAATCTCTTCTTTCAGAGTTAAGTCGATTAACCTTGTATTCCAGTCACATTGCTTCAGCATGCAGTTCTCTGAATGTCTCTATCAGTTGCTGATATTTCTCTTCCATACACTACTACAAAAAAGTGAATAGATAGCGCTTTTTTTTATCATAAGCGCTATCTATGTCCGCGCTATCTATTAATAGATAGCGCTTCTAAAAAAAGCGCTATCTATTGGTGTCTGACAATAGATAGCGCTTATTTAAAAAAGCGCTATCTATTGGTGTCTGACTATAGATAGCGCTTATTTAAATAAGTGCTATCTATAGTCAGACACCAATAGATAGCGCTTATTTAAATAAGCGCTATCTATTGGTTTAAATTTTTTCAAAAAAAAAATATTTTTATAAAATATTTTAAAAATATAAAATATTCTTCCAAAAGAAAATATAAAATATTAGTTCTATTATTTATAAACTTACATTATCTATTGGTTCTATTATATAAAAAAAAATATAAAATATT
>NC_028358.1:19510362-19538224 GCF_000741045.1 Vigna radiata var. radiata | reverse complement strand
CAAATTAATTATGACAATGAAGATAACTTACCTTAGTTGAAATTGTTCCTCCTTCACATATGATAATTTCTTTCATATATCGGCACACATAATATCTACAATCATTATCATTGGGTTGTCTCGAACAAAGGTAGCAACTTTGAAAAATATCAGCATCAAATCCAAGACCGTGATATTCAATTGTTAAATTAACTATGGAAGCATTTGAATTTTCTTGCACGTGTTTTTGGTCTTACATAACAGGAAGCTTACCAGGTCCAACAACAAGGTTACTAGGTCCAACNGCAACAACAATTTTTGATCCTGCTAAAACCTGAACATATAAAAGCGTTAGCAATGATACTACCAAAAGCCACAATGTGAGGATGTTAAAGAACAAACCCTTCAACAATCAANGCTATTGCATTACTAAGTTAGTATTAACAATTACACAAGGAGATATAAGCTAGAAGATGCTTAACCTACTAAAATACTCTAACGACAAATTCTCATATAAAAGTCTAAATCANGTTATTATTCTATTAACCCTTGATAAGATCCAACACTTTGTTTTTATCAAACAAAGTAACCAATGTCACTTAAGATAGGTGTTACTTAGGCACTGCTTGAGCATNAGATAGGTGTNAGTTAGGCATCAGATAGAGAAAAACAAAGGTGTCAAATCATTAGACAACTTCCACCGTCTCACACCACTAGAGAAGTATAGTTGAAAAAAATAGAATAAAAAGGTGTAAACAGAAAAAGTAAGAAGATGGGGAATCTTAATATTGAAAGGTCTTTCTATTTCCAGCTATTTTTATAAGTAATTTCTCTGAAAACTTCCAAATGTAATTTTACAATGCTAGATTTAAAGATGCATTAATTGGTACATCCTCCACCATTGTAATTTTACAATGCTAGATTTAAAGTGTGTATGTATAAATAAAGACATGAATCAATATTGAGAACAAAAAATCTATTATTCCAATCCGATAATGTTGAACTGGCCAACCTTTATAGCTTACAATATCAGTGATGGAAATTCAGAAGTACCTCAAATTGATGAATACTATTAGTACTTATTATTCCATTCCACCTCCAATGCAATCTCATTACGGTGTTGAAATGGAAGAGTAAATGGTGGATTATACTGCAAGCAAATAGAAAACTAATTCACATTTGAAGAAAAAAATATCAAAGGGTAAACTTCCCTGTAACCCCAATATTGCATTAAGATTCTAACNTGTGCAACTTCTACTGAAGTTCCTTCTTTAATCTTAAACTAACTATCACTTTTTAAAGCTTCTCGTAGTTTGAGTTCACAATGCTTAATTTCTTCATCATTCACAAAACNTGATTCTCAAAGGCAANAAAATTATTTATTTGATCGAGCACTTTAAATTAAATTTGAACAAAATTTTATGCATTTATTCTAAAACAAAAAATTAAACAGGTCTAGCTTACTATTGTATAACTTTATTATTGTTAACTAACTGTGGTTCATCCCCGGGCATACCATTATTCAATTGAAACAAAAATGCAACACATTTTCCCAAAAAATAAAATGGAACACATTGAGATGCATATACAGACAATTTTATAGTAGTGTGATTTGTTTCTCCTNTGCCAGTGCTTTTTCCTCATCAAGACATTTCCACATTAAATATGGGTATTCATTCTTCTTTATTTACCTCTTGCACACTATTTCTNTCCAAATTAAAGTTTTATACATAATATAAATTATCTATAAGAAACTTCAATATAAAAAATCCTAATTTATCTNCACAAAATTGAAACTAAAAACCAGTAATGACGTCATAATAGGAATTTCCAATTCAATTATGTTACAATTTAAGCAAGTAGTGTTTGCCTCGTTATAATTATATGACAGAAATACACCAACTTGAAACTTACTTGGGTAGTATTATAAACAATATACTCATCGTACATGAGCTTAGAAGCCTTGACATTTGATGGCACTGCTTTGCCACAAGGAACAGTCACATTGCATTTCCACTTTGCATATTCCACCTTTATAATATCAACTCTTAGTAACTAATTTAATGAATATTTAAAGTGAACATCATAATGAAAAACTATTTTAAAGTATAAAGGNTTAATCTACTCCTATATTGAATAACACAACATATGAATAAAAAATGAAAAACGATTTTTAACACCATAAAGCCATTTGACAACCATCATTCAGTTCATACTTCTATTATTTCCATGAACACCACAAAAATATTCAAACCTTATTCACATAAAAAGTAAGAACCTACCTAGAATTAAGAATAATACAAGTTGCAGATTTGATGAGGTTGGAAACATTGAAAGCAAACACATATGTTCTTCCTAACAGATCTACAAGTTTTGAATAAAAAGTAATCATGATTCTTGTGTTCTTTCCAATAGATCTATGAGATTTGAATAAAAACTGAATTTAAAAAAGTCATTTGCAAATATCATTAAACAAAAACTTCAANGTAAGAAGTGAGTGAAAGATGCAGTTCTAAGCCAACAATTTGGAAAGACAAGTTTCTCCTTCCAAGCAATTATCCAAAACAAAATACTAGGCTTCCAAAAAAGCAGTATTGTATGCCAAGTTAAAGAATCTTACCTCAATTGCAGAGCAGATCACGTACTTACGAAGTTACTAAGCAGAGCATGACAAATTCAAAAAAAGAATGGCAAAATCAAAGCAATAAAAGGTTGTTCATTGTCATCTTTCATGGTTCAAGATTANATATGATGCCTAACTAANAAATAAGACAAGTCAATTGAGGATCATCCACTGATTATTTGCATAGTTCTTACAAATACAAAGTTGATATTCATCNTTAACTTTCCTTACCATATGCTCTGGTTATCTTTCAAATTTTAATTTCCACAATTCCAATCAAATGAGATAAATTAATAGCTTTGCAGTAAGAAAAATAAAAATAAAACAAATAATCAATTCCTATAATAAATATAGGCCCTGCAAAAGTAAAAGTTGAACAAATTCCAAATCAAAGAGTGTAACCAAATTAGAATGATCAAAATATCCATGCATATGAAGCTCGAATGAGCAGGATAAAAAATGCAGTTTCTCAAGAATTTATTACGATGAAGGCAATTCCTATAATAATCAAACTCTTACAAAAATAATTGAAGGGGAGCAGCAANAAAAGCGAAAAAGTGAGGAAAAATACCTTCACCGCACGGGGATTTCCTGGTGGCGATGTGAAGAACATTGGCTGGCACCCTAACAGGTCCCTTGACCCTGAGACGCTTTTCCCTAGCACCACGAACCAGGGATTGAAGAAGATGCGGAGGCTCTCCAGACGAGGCACGCAAGGTCGACAACGAAGGCCTTGCTGGATTTGGGATGANTGTGGAGAGCAGCGAGGGGGTTAAACTCGTCACGGAAGATGGCATTGTCGTCAGATATCCGTTGGGGGTAACAGTTGTAGGTTTAGTCATGGCGAAACAAATACCGCTCAGGAAGTAAAAGCAGAGTACCTTAATTGACGAGGAATCCCCGAAAACTCATCCACCACTAGGCGAAAATGTAGGGTTTCGGCGGTTAATGAAAATTGCAGATGTATGAAGAAGAGCGTGTTCCCATTTTAGATATGAAATTAGAATTAGAANTGAGAAATGTAAAGTATGAAACGAATGAGAAGAAAAAAAGAAACTCAGGAGAAACCTAGCACCAAGATGAAGGTAACTGAAAATCTCTTTCTAAAAGTTTTTTAAACGCCAAAGAAACAAAAGTTATCTATTATAGAAAGATAGACAGCGCTCTTTTAAGAAATCGCTCTCAATTAATTTATTTAAAATTATGAATTAAAAAAATAATATTAATGATTCATAGATAGCGTTTTTCTAAAAAAGNGCTATCTATTGTCGTAGNTATAGATAGCGCTTTTTTAAATAAGCGCTATCTATTGTTCTGCATACTTATAGATAGCGCTTATTTAAAAAAGCGCTATCTATTAGGCGCTATCTATAGTCAATTCTGTAGTAGTGATAGGCAGCTTCTCAAATTCATCATCACTGTCACTATCAATTCTTGATGTTCCAGCCATACGACATATGTTGGATTTCTCCTCTTGGTCAACATTTTCATCACTTGAGCTTTTAGAATATGAGTTCTCCCAAGCAATGTATGCTCCTTTTCTTTTCATATTTCTGCCTTGAGGGAAGCTTTTCTTTCCTTTATGCTTCGGCTATAAGTCAGGACAGTCAGGCTTGATGTGACCCTCCTTTCCACATTCATAGCACTGGACAACATTTGTACTGAAGCTCTTCTTTTTGCCTTGACCTGCATGGTTAGACAGTTGACTATCATTTTGCATAAGTCGACTAAACTTTCTTACCATCAAGGTCATTAATTCTTTTTCGTCCATGTCTGTTTCTGTGTTGTTCTTGCTTGAAGCTTTCAAAGCAATGAACTTCTTCTCTTCAATCTCCTCTTCATCCTTTAATCTACCAAGTTCCAACTCATGTTCTCGTAGCTTGCCAAACAAGGTAGCCATGTTCATAGTTGTAAGATCTTTGGATTCAGAGATTGTTGTGACTTTTGGTTGCCAATTCCTGTTCAGACTTTTCAAAATTTTGATGTTGATCTCTTCCTTATCAAACACCTTACCAAGAGCCATTAGATGATTTACAATGTGAGTGAATCGTTTCTGCACATCATAGATGTTTTCTCCAGCCTTCATTATGAACAATTCATACTCTTGTATCAGGGAGTTCTTTCTAGCTCTCTTGACTTCATTCGTGCCTTCATGAGTTACCTCTAACACATCCCACATTTCCTTTACAAATTTGCATTGAGATATCCTGAAAAATTCATCAATTGTTAGTGCAGAGACAATTATATTTCTAGCTTTAACATCATACTGAGCTTTTCTATTTTTATCAGCAGCCCACTCAGTAAAAGGTTTTAAAATTGTTTCATTATCAACAGTTTTTGTAGGCATAAATGGACCATTCAAAGTGGCATCTAAAATTCCTTTATCTTGCGATTCAAGAAAGATTTGCATTTTGATTTTCCAAAAAGGATAATTTTCACCAACAAACAGAGGTGGTCTGTTTGTTGAAGCACCTTCACCAAAAGTTTGAAAACAAGAAGTCATCCCCAGGTTTTATAGTCGGATGAGATAAAAACAGAGTGGACTAAATTTTCAAATATCTTATGAAAACCAGCTCTAGTGCCAATTGTTGGTAAACAGGTAGGCTTCGTTTTTACACTAAGAGGGGAGGGGGGGTGAATTGGTGATGTTTCAAAAACAAAATCTTTTCGCAATCTTTTATCAAAAGTATAAACCTTTTTGAACTTTCTTGAAATGCAAGTAATGAAAATTTATATGCAGCGGAAAAACGTAGTTGACTGCGTAAAAGATAAAGTTGACTGGAATTAAAGAGTGCAGGGATAGAGAAAATCAAACATTGATTTTTATACTGGTTCGGCCAACAATGCCTACATCCAGTGTCCTTCCAACCCAGGAAGCAAATGCACTATAATGGTTGCGGTTTTTACAACAAGGAATTTATAGAAGACCTCATGTCAAAAATATAAATCTCCTCTCTGACCCAAAACCAAAATATAGCTGCAATAACAAAACCCAGACTTGCAACAAGAATCCCCTCTTCTGCAATCTGAAACCACGTCGAACAATCCTCAACGTGAAACCCCTGTATCACAACAAGTCCAATTCTAGCAGTCTTCACAGGATGCCAAGCCTTCACAAAATGCAACAGTCTTCACAGGATGCCAAGCCTTCAAAGATCAATTCAGAAGCACCTTCTTTGTGCAGTATTTGATCAAGCAATGAGTGCGCAAGCTATCTTCCTTTGAATCTCTCTCAAGAAAGATCACCACCGTCTTCTTGGAGAATTCTTGGAGCTGTTAACTTAGAGAATTCAATCTGAAACAAGAATGAAAATGTTAGATCATCAAAAGTCTCTGAACAATTCGTGTTCAGCCAATTTATAGTTTTCTGTCAATCAGATTGTTTCTCAGTCGAATAGACTACTAATTCAGTCGACTGTATTATTATAGTTATAACAGACAGTCAACATAGTAGCTCTCAGTCAACCAAAATCAACACACATTTAATATAGTTGACCAAGTCATCAATGCTTAACTAACTTTTAAAAATATAGTCGTTGGAGCGCAAATCATAACAGAATTCCAAATCAGATCAAAGATACAGTCGAATGTAAACTAGACAAAGTCGACTAACACATGTAAAAGCACTTCGAAATTCTTCAACTCAAAACATCACTTAGCACCGATTCTCAAAATCTATACAAAGGTTTTAGCATAGTCGAATCCATTAGTAATGTAGTCGACTGTACTATAACTTTATCACACAGTTATAAGTTTACGATAGTGCTTGTGATTTTTCACTTTGAAAAATGTGCAGTAAAATATATGTAATAAAACATCCACAGTACATCAAACTTGTTCAGCAGATATAACAATCAATACAGCATAAGAACATTGAATGTAGCAACACATGTATTGTTATTAAGCAAAGTGTTGCCATCATCAAAAACTAGATTGATATAGAGTTTGTGTTGTTAACAATCTCAACAGTCAGACCATCACACAGAAATGTTTCAGACAAGGTACCTATGCATTCTTATTGTCAATTGATCAACACTTGCATTCGTGTTTATTTTCTACATTTTAAACCAAACATTTTTGTTCTTAAGTCTTAAATAATCAACAAATCACATGACTATTTAGGCCGTGAGTCTCTTGTGACACAATACTTGGTCTTACCATTTTATATTACTTGATACGATTCGGTACAGTTGCCGAAGTCGTAACAAGTTTTTGGTGCCGTTGTCGGGGACTCGTGGTTTAACTATTCTATTTGTGTGATTATTGATTAACTTTGATTTGATTTTTTTTTTTATTTTGTTTTTGTTTAATGCTAACAATGTTTTCTAGGGTTTTGTGCCTAATGCTTGTAGGATGCAATTCAGACAAGAAATTAACTATATGGGCACTCAATTCCACCAAGGTCACAATACTACCTATAGTAGCCTCATAAATGGCTTTCCTCGGTTTCTCAGATGGCGGAGTAGAAGTGTCTACTCCAACTAACTGACAAAGTTGTGTAATCATAGAATGATGCCCCAAGGGTGCCTTGTTATTCACAGTAATGGCACAACTCTTTATCTCATTGGCTATGACTTGACCAATGTTCACATTCAACCCTTTAATCATGCAATATAAGAACATGGCCCTGTTGACAGTGATATCTGAGACATGAGAACAAGGTTGGATGTTGGCATGAGAAAACGCCATCCAATACTGGCCAAAGGCGTCAAATCAGATGTCTTAATGTGCACAACTGCACCATTCCCGTTTTCATCAAAATGCCCTCAAGCACACACAGTGCACTCTTTATGTCATCAAAATTTGTTCCCTCCTTCAAGTTTAGTGCAAACTGACATTGCACACCAGTCCACTCAATCTATAGGAACCTGTTAATGGAGTTAGGATCATACCTAATGATTTTCCCTCTAACACAACTCATATAATCCTGAGTGTGAGAGTCACCCAATGGCTTTGCATTAGTGTAGAATTCCTTCACCACTACTCTATTGGTTGGTGTAGGATAGGTGGCCAGCTTCTCCCAGTGTCTACTCTCTAGTTCCTCTCCAAATTGTGGAGCAAAGTCTTGAATTCATCCTGCCTTGCACTCCATCAAGAGTCGTCTATCCTGGACAATGAGAAAGTGTTTCTCATGTTTACGGGAGAGGAACTTGTAGGAATAGAACCGCTCTGGTTCCTTCCTCTTGTTTCCAATGGTTTTGATTCTCTGACCAGATAAGGAGGTCATCCCTGCATCAAATACAATTCACAAGACCAAAAGAAATCTCATCAAGTGTTAGTAGAACACAAAATCTCGTCCAAACACACAGCGTTGAGGGCAAAACAGGGCCCCCTAGCGTTACCTGCACACAGAAAAACACAAAATTCCAGCAACTACAGTAGTTGCGCTCAGCGCAAATTACCATTGAGCGGTATCAGTTCAGATTTTGAAAGACAACCCTAGCTGGCTTCTAATCTCCACCCACATGCAATTTTTCCAATTCCAGACCTTAATCATTATTAAGAATCCGGCAAGTGAACCGAATTGTATCAAGTAATATAAAATGGTAAGACCAAGTATCGTTTTCCCAAGAAACTCACAACACTAAACAATTGTGCTTTTGCTTAACCAATTAAGACTATAAGAACAATATTTTGGGGTTTTTGAATGTAAAGTGCGGAAAAATAAACATGAATGTAATTTGATCAATTAAGGCTAAACACAAAAGTGAATGAATGATGTTGATAATATGAGATAAATATGTTATTAGGGTTTAGATTTCACCTAATCACTCTCATGCATAAACGAATTCATCTTCTTCATTAATGTTAATGCCACTTTCTAATTTACTTTAAACCCGATGTCTTGGTGTAAAAAGCCTACTCCAAATTACTAGTTCACAATGTCTTGTTTCCCTAGCAACTAATCATGCATTACATTCGCACAGAAGCTTAAAGGCAATCGGTCCTCCTATCCCTATGTCTAGGTAATATTGCTCCCGAGAGAATTTCCCGAAATCTAGATTTCCCTGTATGTGTCTGTCACAACCGGAATCGCGATGGGACGACGATCCAAAAAGAAAACATGGTTTTGAAAAGAGATTTGGAGTCGCCACCATAGTTTATTCTGGAAAACTACGGAAAAACCATAAAAAGGATAAGGCTTAGTCTATGAAAACCGGATTCTGGTTTCGGTAGTCGGTTACGTGTAAGGAAGGTATTAGCACCCTACAACGTCTGCCCTAAGGCAGTACCTTTAATTAAATGCACAAACTTGATGTGGTTTTTCAAAATGTTTAATTATCCCTGAAAATAATATTCTAAAGAAACAAAAATATTTTTTATTTTTTGTGCTCGACAAGGATTGACCTTGCTCCTACGTATTCTCAAAATGAGAAATCAGGGTTACGTAGTTCTAGATGAAAGATTCTTCGTTGAAAGATGTTTTTAGTTTTTGAAGATTTTTATATTATTTTTTTTTTGTATTTTTTAAAAAAGAAAAAGAAAAGGTTTGCAGCACAAGGCAGACAGGATGGTCACACGTGCGCTTAAACCTTTTAAAATAAATTTTATTGATTTTTGATTTTTGTAAAAGAAAATGAAAAGATTTTTTAGCACAAGGCCTACGCGAACGGTCGCACGTGTGCTTAAACCTTTTCAAAATATTTTTTGTTGATTTTATTTTTTATAAAAGAAAAGGAGAAGATTTTTAGCACAAGGCCTACACGAACGGTCGCACGTGTGCTTAAATCTTTTCAAAATATTTTTTTGTGATTTTATTTTTATAAAAGAAAAGGAAAATATTTTTAGCACAAGGCCTACGCGAACGGTCGCATGTATGCTTAAACCTTTTCAAAATATTTTTTGTTGATTTTATTTTTTTATGATTTTTATATTTTTATTTTTATTAACAAACAATAATAAAACAAATTCTAAAGGTAAAGAAATAAAAGCAAAGACAAAAAAATGAAAACAAAAAGTCCAATAAGAATGGGAAAGGAAATGTAACCAGGAAATTGATCTCCACCCTTCTGAAGCTGTCTTAAAGGTCCTCCACTACACCACAAAAAACTTCAACAGAAAGTTGTTCATTCATCTGTGCACGTGCCTCTTTGTCCCACTCTTTTTTCTTTATTCTCTTCCTTCTCTCTCCGAAATTGAATTTTTCTCTTTTTTTCTTTCTGTTCCCTTATGCTCTCTTCCCGAAGTTCAATTCTCTTCCACTTTTTTTTTTGTTCCCTTATGCTCTCTTCTTGAAATTCAATCCTCCTCCTCCCCTTTTCTTGTTTGCAAGGTGCATATTTATATACACACATTTGTAATATTATTGTGATCTTGCCTTAATGGCGAATTAATTGTCAATTAGCAAAATAGGGAAATAAACTGTCTTGATTGAATCAAATTAAAAATCATATTTTTCTCTTTAGGAAGAAATTGAATACAACAATCAATATATTATTTTTAATTATTCCTTGCAATGATTGTCATAATGTTGATTCGAATTATTACCAAATAAAACAAAATTTCAAAAATATTCTAAAGTGATCTTTCCTACATTAATATTAATTGCTTATTAGCCTGCTGCACCATTTCTCCAAGAAAATCACGTGGAGCACCTCTCCCATTTAATCACCATTCTTTTCTTTTCATTTTATTCACGTGCACCCCCATTTTTTTTTTCTTTTTTCCTTCCTTCCTTTTTTCCTTTTGTTTTTCTTTTTCCTTTTTTCTTCTTTTGTTTTTTTTTCTTTTTCTCTTTTATTTTTCTTTTTTTTATCTCTTTTTTCCTCTTCTTCCTTTTTTTTATTTCTCTTTTTTTCCGTTTTTCATGTTCTTTTTTTCTTTTCTTTTTCCTTTTTTTTTCTTCTTTTTTTCTTTTAAAAATTTTTTGCTTTTTTTTATTCTTTCTTCGTTTCTTTTTTTTTGTAAGTACTTTTTTTTAAAATTAAACAAAATAGTAAAATAAAAATTAAGAACAACAAAATAAAATAAATAATAATAAAAATGAAAGAAAATAAATTAAATAGGACAACAATAAAAACCAAGTCTCATTATTTAGTCACCCGGACAAAATTGGGTGTTAACAGTGTCTATATCGACAAAATCAATGATCGTGCAATTGAATGAGTTAAAAAAATCATGCAAAGAGCAAAATGGAAAAACCCTGACAATTAATGAAAGAAAGCATATATAATAATAATCAATTCAAATACAAGAGAGTTTAGAGCTTACGTCTTCCCCAATAACAAATGAGATTAGTTCTCCATCGTCATGGAAGAACTAGGTATACAATAGAATGGAAGAGATCAAACCCTAGAAAGAGAAGAGGAGAGCTCCTGCATCCCCAAATTTGCCCCCAAAGGGGTGAAAAACGTGTTTTTGTGCTTAAGTCATCAAAAGATACATTCTCTAGGGTGTCCGAGTCTTTAAATAGGGTAGAAAAATAACAGAAAACGGGTCCAGGCCCAAAACAGATCCTAAAAATAACAGAACAACTGGCCCAGATCCACGCAAATGGTGCTCGACACTAAAATACTGCTCAACGGTGGGTGCGACACTCAAGTGACGCTCAACGATGGCGCTCAGGCGCAAAACCGTGAAAATTAGCTGAAACTGATGCTCAATAGTGGCGCTCAGCACATCTTTTCTGCACTCTAGTTGACTGATTGACTTTTCTGTTTGAATGGTTGACTTTTCTAGTTGATTGGTTGATTTTTTTGCATTCTGGTTGACTTTTCTGCACTACAACTCCTTGATACTTCAACCCTTCTTTCAAATCATTCCAAAAACCTGCAAAATCAAGGGAATTAGCAATAAAATCATCAAGTATAACCTCAACTTCCTTATTCACAAAACTAAAGCAAAAACATGAGTCAAAGCAAGTTTCTAAGCAAAAAGGGTGCATTAAGTATCAAAATTAAGTATAAAAATAACGGTATTTAAACTGTTATCAATCATACATTTTAATCGGTCTAAACAGTGACATTTTTCAATCAATCATGCACAAACATCAAAAGCCCTAAAAAAAATCATGCTTTAGACAACCATTCATACAAAATCATGCTCTCAAAACCCTAAAATGTAAAATTACTTGGGTGGAGATACTCAAATGTGTGCAAGATACCCAATGAATGTGAAGGAACCAATCTCAAACTGTTGTGCTCTCACAAAACCCCAAACTTGGATGAAGGATTGGTACAAAAATGGTGGAGGAAGGGTTTTTCTAAGGCAGTGAAGGCAAAAGTGGAGAAAATGCTTCGAAGAGTGCTTGAGAGTGGTTAAAGTGAGTGATGGTTAAATGGAGTGGTTAAGGCGAGACCTAGGGTAAGTAAAATGTGCAATGGGCCAACTTACGCTGGGCCCAAAATTTGAAACCCAAAAAACCAATCTGCAGTATCGTCGTTCAATGCGAGTTACCTCTGAGCGATATGCGCGACATTGATTTTTCTTCTTCCTAGCTTGCCCTAAGCGTCATTGACCAAATGCCACTCAAATTCAACTCTCAAATTTTTAATTTCATGCAATTTCCACTCCCTCCACTCAACGACTAACAATCAAACCCTAAAATGTAACTAGAATAACATCAAAACAAGAAACAAAAATAAATCAAATAACTGGGTTGCCTCCTAGGTAGCATTTGTTTAACATCACGAGCTTGATCCAAACTCTTTCTAGCACCCATCAGTAGGTGCAAACCTAACCATCACCCATCAATAGGTGCAAACCTAACCATCACCCATGAGTAGGTGTACCTTCCTGGTATCCTTAAGTAGATACTTAATCATCTAGCATCCCTCAGTAGATGCTACCCAATACACAATGTCCAAAAGTGTTTAAAATTACATCCCTAAATTAAAAATCAAAGAAATCAATGTTTTTAAGTCAGTGGGGTGCCTCCCAGCAAGCGCTCTTTTAACGTCATTTGCTTGACCCAGTAAATCTCATGTTCCATCTTCAATGTTGGTGTCTCTCTTGCTTTCATCACACCAACTCATCAACTGTTTCCAGTCCACCCTTCTGACTCACCTAGAATATGGAGCTTCAATTTCTATCACTCCATTCTCTTCAAAGCCTTTCACAACCCACAACTTGTTCTTGAATCTCACAAGGGTGCAAAGTTTGAGTTGTTTATCTATAGAATAATGATGATGTTGAGATTTTTGACAACACAAAATCTATATCAAACTGGTTTTTGATGACGACAAACACTGCTTAATAACAGTACATAAGTTCCAGTATTACAGGTTCAGCTGATATGCCAAACTAGATTGAACATTATTTTTGTTGAACATGTTTTGTTGATTTGCAATGTGTGTTCCTATGATTGATTATGTGTTACATGTTTGGAACATGTTTGTATTGAAATGTGTGATAAAATGATTTTGATTACTTCTGCACATTTCTGAAGAAAAGATCACAACCACTTTATGAACTTATATTTGTTGTGTAAAAGGTCTAGTTCAGTCGAATACACTGGAAACAGATTCGACTATGCTAAAATCTTTATACAAATTGTGTGAACCTGTGCTTGATGAGATTTTGAGTTGAAAAGAATTTCAAAGTGTTTTCACATGAGTCAGTCGACAGTGTGCATCACTCATTCGACTATATTACTGTTGTATTTGGAATTTTGTTATGCCTACACACTCCAACAGCTATATTTTTTAAAAGTTAGTTAAGATTGACTGATTGGGTCAACTGTCTTAAATATGCATTGATTTGGTTGACTGAGGAGCCTTTGTGTTGACTGTCTGTTATAACTGTTTTAATACAGTCAACTGTATTAGTAGGCAATTCGACTGAGAATAACAGAAAACTATAAATAGGACATAACATGAATTGTTCTGAGACTTTTTGATCTAACATTTTCATTATCATGTTTCAGAGTGAATTCTCAGTTTTGGAAGCTCCAAGAATTCTCCAAGAAGACGGTGGTGATCTTTCTTGAGAGGGATTCAGATTCAGGAGTCTTTTGCGCACACTGTTTGATCAACATCTGCACATAGAAGGTGCTTCTAGTTTAATCTTGATAGGCCTGGCATCCTGTGAAGACTGTTGTATTTGACTGAAGGCTTGGCAACCTGTGAAGTCTGTTGTGATAGGGTTGGCAACCTGTGAAGCGTGTTGTGATAGGCTTGGCATCTTGTGAAGAGTGTTGGTTACACGTTGAGGATTGTTCAACGTGGGTGCAGATTGCAGAAGAGGGGATTCTTGCTGCAATTTTGGATTTGTGTGTGCAACTATATATGGTTTTGGGTTAGAGAGGAGATTTATATTTTTGCGTGATGCTTTAAATTCCTTGTTGTAAAAATTGCAACCATTATAGTACATTTGCTTCCAAGATTGGAAGGATACTAGATGTAGGCATTGTTGGCCGAACCAGTATAAAAATCAGTGTTTGATTTTCTCTATCCCTACACTCTTTATGTTCAGTCGACTTTAATTGTTTAGCAATCAACTACGTTTCTCCACTGCATTAAATTTTCATTACTTGCATTTCAAGGAAAGATCAAAAGCTTTGAATTTTCATACCAAGATTGAGAAAATATTTTGATTTTGAACTAACACCAATTCACCCCCCCTCTTGGTGTAAAACGAAGCCAACCTGTTTCCTAACAATTGGCATCAGAGCTGGTTTTGATAAGATATTTGAAAATTTAGTCGACTGTGTTTTTATTCGACTCGACTGTAAAACCTGGGGATGGCTTCAAATATTTAAACTTTTGGTGAATGTGCTTCAACAAACAGACCACCTCTGTTTGTTGGTGAAAACTATCCTTTTTGGAAAATTCGCATGCAGATCTTTCTTGAATCGCAAGATAAAGGAATTTGGGATGCCACTTTAAATGGTCCATATGTGCCTACAAAAACGTTTAATAGTGAAACTATTTTGAAACCTTTTACTGAGTGGACTGCTGATGAAAATAGAAAAGCTCAGTATGATGTTAAAGCTAGAAACATTATTGCCTCTGCACTAACAATTGATCAATTTTTCAAGATATCCCAATGCAAGTCGGCAAAGGAAATGTGGGATGTTCTAGAGGTAACACATGAAGGCACAGATGAAGTCAAGAGAGCCAAGAAGAACTCATTGATACAAGAGTATGAATTGTTCAGGATGAAAGCTGGTGAGAGCATTTATGATGTCCAAAAACGATTCACTCATATTGTAAATCACCTGATGACTCTTGGCAAAGTCTTTGACAAAGAAGAGATCAATATCAAGATTCTGAAAAGTCTAAACAGGAACTGGCAACCAAAAGTCACTACAATCTCTGAATCCAAGGATCTTACAACTATGAATATGGCTACCTTGTTTGGCAAGCTACGTCAACATGAGTTAGAACTTGGTAGACTAAAGGATGAAGAGGAGATTGAAGAAAAGAAGTCCATTGCTCTGAAGGCTACAAACAAGAACATCACAGAGACAGAGATGGACGACAAAGAGTCGATGACTCTGATGGTAAGAAAGTTTAGTCGACTTATGCAAAATGATAGTTAATTTTCTAACCATGCAGATCAAAGCAAGAAAAAAAGCTTCAGCACAAACACTGTCCAGTGCTATGAATGTGGAAAAAAAGGTCACATCAAGCCTGACTGTCCTGAATTACAGCTAAAGCAGAAAGGAAAGAAAAGATTCCCTCAAGGCAGAAATATGAGAAGTAAAGGAGCCTACATTGCTTGGGAGAACTCTGATTCTGATATTTCAAGTGATGAAGATGTTGATCAAGAGGAGAAATCCAATATATGTCACATGGCTGGAACTGCAAAGAATGATAGTGACAGTGACAGTGATGAAGAATTTGAGAAGCTACCTATAGAAGAAAAATATCAGCAGCTAATTGAGACATACAGAGAGTTACATGGTGAAGCAAGGAGACTGAAATACAAGGTTAATCGACTGAACTCTTAAAAAAGAGATTATGAATATAGATTTAACAACCTTGTTGCTGAAAATGAAAGATTAGAAAAAGAATTGAATAAAGCCTTATTATCTGCTAGGAATATTGAAGTTAAAATTATTACTGTTGAAAAGGCTTGTGAAAATTGTCCTAAACACATTGAAAAGATAGATTACTTGACTGACAAGCTAGCTAAGTTTGCTCAAGCTAGTGACAATTTAGATGTTGTATTGAATTCATCTACTAGAATTAATAATAAACAAGGAATTGGATACAAAGCTCACTCTAACAGAACCAATGCTAGGAAATTAAATGAATTGAGAAAACTTGCTAGAAATGCATGTTTTTACTGCAGATGTATTGGTCATACTGTTAGAAATTGTTATTATAGACATGTTGTTGTTCCTCAAGGATTATACGTTTGGATACCAAAGGAACATTTGACAAGTGTTGAGATTGTTGACAACACAAAACTCTATATCAAACTGGTTTTTGATTATGACAACACATTGATTAATAACAGTACAAAAGTTCCAATATTACATGTTCAGCTGATATGCTATACTGTTTTGGACAATGTTTGTGTTGAACATGTTTTGTTGTTTTGCATGTATGTTCCCTTGATTGACTATGTGTTATATGTTTGGGACATGCTTGTATTGAAATGTGTAATAAAATGATTTTGATTATCTTTGCACATTTCTAAAGAAAAGCTCACAAACACTTTTATGAAGTTATATTTGATGTGACAAAGATCTGCTTCAGTCGACTACACTGGTATTGGATTCGACTAAGCGAAAATCTTGGTACAAATTTTGTGAACATGTGTTTGATGAGATTTTAAGTTGAAAAGAATTTCAATGTGTTTTTGAAGAGTCAGTCGACCTGGTGAAACACCTATTCGACTGTGTTGTTGTTATTTTTGGAATTCTATTATACCTACTTGCTTCAACGGCGAGTTTTTCAAAAGTTAGTTAAGATTGACTAACTGAGTCAACTGTCATGAATGTGCATTGAATTGGTTGACTGAGGAGCGTCCTTGTTGACTGTTAATTATAACTGTTTTAATACAGTCGATTGGATTAGTAGGGTATTCGACTGAGATAAACAAGAAAACACTAAATAGAACAGAACACGATCTATTTCACAAGACTTAGTGATCTAACATTTTCATTGTCCTGTTTTAGAGTCAATTCTCAGTTTTGGAAGCTCCAAGAATTCTCCAAGAAGACAGTGGTGATCTTTCTTGAGAGAGATTCAGATTGAGGAGTCAATTGCACATACTGTTTGATCAACATCTGCACAAAGAAGGTGCTTCTGATTTGATCTTCAAGGCTTGACATCCTGTAAAGACTGTTGCATTTGGTTAAAGGCTTGTCAACCTGGGAAATGTGCTATGATAGGCTTGGCAACCTGTGAAGCGTGCTGTTAGAGGCTTGGCATCCTGTGAAGAGTGCTGGTGACACGTTGAGGATTGTTCGACGTGGGCGCAAATTGTAGGAGAGGGGATTCTTGCTGCAATTCTGGTTTTGTGTGCAACTATATTTGGATTTGGGTTAGAGAGGAGATTTATATTTTTGCGTGGTGCTTCTATAAATTCCTTGTTGTAAAAATCGCAACCATTATAGTGCATTTGCTTCCAAGGTTGGAAGGACACTGGATGTAGGCATTGTTGGCTGAACCAGTATAAAAATTAGTGTTTGATTTTCTCTATCCCTGCACTCTTTATTTCAGTCGACTTTACATTTTGAGCAGTCAACTACGTTTTTCCGCTGCATTGAAATTTTCATTACTTGTATTTCAAGGAACGATCAAAAGCTTTGAATTTTCATATCAAGATTGCGAAAAGATTTTGTTTTTGAACTAACCCCAATTCCCCCCCCCCCCCCTCTTGGTGTAAATTGAAGCAAACCTGTTTCCTAACAATTGGCTCCAGAGCTAGTTTTCATAAGATATTTGAAAATTCAGTCGACTTTGTTTTTATTATATTCGACTGTAAAACCTGGGGATGGCTTCAAATTTTCAAACATTTGGTGAAGGTGCTTCAACAAACAGACCACCTCCGTTTGCTGGTGAAAACTATCCTTTTTGGAAAATTCGCATGTAGATGTTTCTTGAATCGCAAGATAAAGGAATTTTGGATGCCACTTTGAATGGTCCATATGTGCATACAAAAACTGTTAATAGTGTAACTATTTTAAAACCTTTTACTGAGTAGACTGCTGATGAAAATAGAAAAGCTCAGTATGATGTTAAAGCTAGAAACATTATTGCCTCTACACTAACAATTGATGAATTTTTTAGGATATTCCAATGCAAGACTGCAAAGGAAATGTAGGATGTTCTAGAGGTAACACATGAAGGCACGGATGAAGTCAAGAGAGACAGGAAGAATTCATTGATACAAGAATATGAGTTGTTCAGAATGAAAGCTGGTGAGAATATCTATGATGTCCAGAAACGGTTCACTCATATTGTAAACCACTTGATGGCTCTTGGCAAAGCCTTTGAGAAAGAAGAGATTAACATCAAGATTTTGAAAAGTCTGAACAGGAACTGACAACCTAAAGTCACTGCAATCTTTTAATCCAAAGATCTTACAACCATGAACATGGCTACCTTGTTTGGCAAGTTACATGAACATGAATTAAAACTTGGTAGACTCAAGGATGAAAAGGAGATTGAAGAAAAGAAATCCATTACTTTGAAAGCTGCAAGTAATAATCTCACAGAAGCAGTGATGGATGACAAAGAGTTGATGACTCTCATGGTAAGAAAGTTTAGTCGACTTATGCAAAATGATAGTCAACTGTCTAACCATGCAGGTCAAAGCAAGAAGAAAAGCTTTAGTACAAACACTGTCCAGTGCTATGAATGTGGTAAAGAAGGTCACATCAAGCCTGAATGTCCTGAATTACAGCCAAAGCAAAAAAGGAAGAAAATATTTCCTCAAAGCAGAAATATGAGAAAGAAAGGAGCCTACATTGCTTGGGAGAATTCTGAATCTGAAAGCTCAAGTGATGAGGATTCTGATCAAATGTAGGAATCAAATCTATGCTATATGACAGGTGTGACATGGGACGACTATGACAGTGATGCAGACATATCAAATGAGTCTGTAGAAGTCAAATATGCTCTGCTTCAAGATGCTTTCAAAGAGTTACATGCTGAGGCTATGCGACTACAGTACAGGGTAAATCGACTGACCTCTGAGAGGAGAGATTTTGAAAATAGAATTAAAGGTCTTGTTACTGAAAATGAAAGATTAGAAAAAGAATTAGATAATGCCTTGCTATCTGTTAAGAATATGGAAATTAAAATTGTTACCGTTGAAAAAGTTTGTGAAAATTGTCCTTTGCATATTGAAAAGATTGATTACTTGACTAGTAAGCTAGCTAAGTTTACTCAAGCAAGTGAGAAACTAGATGCTGTATTAAATTCTTCTAGCAGAATCAATAACAAGCAGGGAATTGGATTTAAAGGTTACTCTAACAGAACCAATGTAGGAAGCTTAATGACTTAAGAAAACCTGCTAGAAATGCATGTTTTTACTGCAGATGTGTTGGTCATACAGTTAGACATTGTTATTATAGACATGTTGTTGTTCCTCAAGGATTATGTGTATGGATACCAAAGGAACATGTAACAAGAACTGATAATCAAGGACAAGTCAACTATGGAACATTTCAAATTCCTTGAGTGTCTACAACTGGTAAATCTGTATCTACCTACTGCATCATGCATATACTGATTGATTGTTATTGTATGATTGTTTGTATTGAGTGTTTATTTGTCTAATTGATTGAATATGGATGAAAAGTTTTTTTGTCCCAATCGACTCCAACATTAATTCAATCGACTATGTCATTTGAATATTTGATATGCTCTGTTTCTTAAACGTTAAAGTTTAAACTTAGGGCTTAAGCAAAACCCTTGGCGCGTTTTTCATTTATAAAAAAATGAGTTTGTCTAAGACATTCAGATACAATATTGCAAGCAAACCCTTATTCTAGTTTTGGTGAAATCCATCCTCCTCCTCATTGTTCAAATGGCCTCCTCATCGTCAAGACCAGGAAAACGATCAATGTCTGAAAGAAGGGAAGTTGATTCTTTTGGATGGTTCAATGATGATGATCAGAGAACTGACTTCATTTATAGATGGGGATTCAAAGAAGTTATAAGGCATAAATGCGCAAACATTGCATTTTTCAAAAAAGAAGGCTTCAAGTTTCAAGAATAGCTGATTAACGAAAACCTTGCAGGGTTTGTGGAGCTACAAGGTGAATGTTATCCAAACCTTGTCAAAGTATTCTACTCCAACCTCAGGAGGGAAGGTAACAATCTAACATCAAGGGTAAAAGGAACTGATATTGTTATAAACAATACTGTTTGGGAATAGACTGTTGGATTACAAACCAGGGGTTCACATTCCCATCATGGTATTGCTGGATATGATTGCAAAGGCCTTTACAACACCATGCTAAGGAAACCTGCTTCATCAAAATATGATGATGATTTCAGCATCAGGAATCTTCATATGGATGAGCGTCTATGTGCTTACATAATGACATGGATACTACTTCCTCGAGAAGATGATCACTCAATACTTAGAGATGAAGATATCTACTTCATCTCTGCTCTATCATCAGGAATTCTATCAAATTGGGCATTCATCATTCGTGATCACATGATGAAATTCACTAAAGGCCATGGATTATGTCTACCCTATGGAGTGCTCATTAGCAAGATACTTAGACAACAGAATGTAGACACGACAAATGAAAGAATAATTCAATGCAAAAAGTGTAATGTAATGGAGACTCAATTCTTAGAATCTATTGGAATTGTCAAACTAAGAGATGAGTGGATGATGATAGATGAAATTACTTCTACTAGTGATATGGAACCACTAAAAGTTGACGCAACAGGATACAAATTTCATCCATCAAGCATTTTCAAAGGGCACGTAGATCGAAGGTTTGACAGGATGGAGAACAAATTAAACATGATGTAAATATCCCTTTCTGACCTTCAAAAAAAATAGACTATGCTCTCAGGATAAAGCTCTTTGATGAATCCACTACTGGTGACACTGACAGTGGAGCAAACAGTGTTGACAAAAAGGATGAAGATTCATCTGAATCAGAATAGAGTTGTGTCTTGACAAAATTGTCTAGTGTCTTAGGTCATTTATTTTGTAAAATGGCATATAAAGCCATTCTTTTGTTGTTCTTAATGTTTTATTTGTATTTCCTTGTTCTGCCCTATCATTGCAATAGCATTTTCTATCAAGGAAATAATATTAGCAGTTTGAATCAATCCATATGCTTAATCATTTACTTAAAACTGTCAATTAACATCTGATACTCTGTTTGGATGATTCGACTAAGTGATGAATGAAGTCAACTGTGCTATAACGGTCATGCATCTTTATACATTGACTTCTGTTAAGTTTTGTTTTTATTCTTGCATAACCACTGTACTTGATCTGGAAAGGGTTTTCTGAAAGGTTTTGCAGGAAGTACATTGTTGTGGACATATACATTTGAAATTCAACATTTCGGAAAGCAATGCATTTGACTGATGAGTTAAAGCATTCGACTGCGTCAACACTGGGTTAAAAATTCCAATTCTGGAATTATCTTCTATCCCTACTGAATGCTTTAATCATTAGTATTATGATATTATCTATGTTCTTTACTCATTTTCATATCTAAGTTGAGATGATATTGTGAGATTGTTGATATTTGTGTTATTGCATATATATATATATATATATATATATATATATATATATATGTGATTAAAATGAGTAACAATGATACAAATCTGTGCTTAAACTGGTATTTGATTTGTGATATTCTGCATTGTGCATAATTGAGTTGTGCTTAAACTGTTATTGAAATTCATGCATAATGACAGGGGGAGTATCACTTCTTTACACAATGTTTCATCACACACCTACATTTCAAGGGGAGTTTAACTATATTTTTTGTGATGAACCTGTGATTTTGAGAGCATCCTTACTATTTTGAAACTGTATATTTGTTTGATGCTTCTCTGTTTTTCAAATCTGCATAAATATCGAAGCATTCCTTTTTTGTTAATGCACAAAGGGGGAGAGTGTTCATGAGTGTATAAAAGCAAGTCTATATGGGGAGAATTGCTGCATCATACTTTATCTGCTTCATGATATTTTTGTTGTGTATAGAGAGTAATTGAGCTATTTGTATTGGTTGTATTATCTGTTTTTACTTTGTTGATTTGTGGAACTGTACAAACATGGTTTAGTTATTAATCATGGTTGTGCATCATCAAAAAAGGGGGAGATTGTTGAGCTTGTTGACAACACAAAACTCTATATCAAACTGGTTTTTGATGATGACAACACATTGCTTAATAACAGTACAAAAGTTCCAATATTACATGTTCAGCTGATATGCTATACTGTTTTGAACAATGTTTTTGTTGAACATGTTTTGTTGTTTTGCATGTATGTTCCCTTGATTGACTATGTTATATGTTTCGAACATGCTTGTATTGAAATGTGTAATAAAATGATTTTGATTATCTCTGCACATTTCTAAAGAAAAGCTCACAAGCTCTTTTATGAACTTATATTTGTTGTGATAAAGATCTGGTTCAGTCGACTACACTGGTATTGGATTCGACTAAGCCAAAATCTTGGTACAGATTTTGTGAACATGTGCTTCTTGAGATTTTAAGTTGAAAAGAATTTCAAAGTGTTTTTCAAGAGTCAGTCGACTTGGTGGAACACCTATTCGACTATGTTGTTGTTATTTTTGGAATTTTGTTATACCTACTTGCTCCAACGGCTAGTTTTTTAAGAGTTAGTTAAGATTGACTAACTTAGTCAACTGTCATGAATGTGCATTGAATTGGTTGATTGAGGAGTGTCCTTGTTGACTGTTAGTTATAACTGTTTTATTACAGTCGACTGGATTAGTAAGGTATTCGACTGAGAATGACAGGAAAACTATAAATAGAACATAACACGATCTGTTTCACAAGACTTAGTGATCTAACATTTTCATTGTCCTGTTTAAGAGTCAATTCTCAGTTTTGGAAGCTCCAAGAATTCTCCAAGAAGACGGTGGTGATCTTTCTTGAGAGAGATTCAGATTGAGGAGTCAATTGCGCATACTGTTTGATCAACATCTACACAAAGAAGGTGCTTCTGATTTGATCTTGAAGGCTTGGCATCCTGTAAAGACTACTGCCTTTGGTTAAAGGCTTGACAACTTGGGAAGTGTTTTGTGATAGGCTTGGCAACCTGTGAAGCGTGCTATTAGAGGCTTGGCATCATGTGAAGAGTGCCGGTGACACGTTGAGGATTGTTCGACGTGGGTGCAGATTGCAGGAGAGGGGATTCTTGCTGCAATTCTGGTTTTGTGTGCAACTATATTTGGTTTTGGGTTAGAGAGGGGATTTATAATTTTGCGGGGTGCTTCCATAAATTCCTTGTTGTAAAAACCGCAACCATTATAGTGCATTTGCTTCCAAGGTTGGAAGGACACTAGATGTAGGCATTGTTGGCCGAACCAGTATAAAAATCAGTGTTTGATTTTCTCTATCCCTGCACTCTTTATTTCAGTCGACTTTACATTTTGAGCAGTCAACTATGTTTTTCCGCTGCATTGAAATTTTCATTACTTGCATTTCAAGGAACGATCAAAAGCTTTGAATTTTCATACCAAGATTGCGAAAATATTTTGTTTTTGAACTAACACCAATTCACCCCCTTCCCCCTTTTGGTGTAAAACGAAGCCAACCTATTTCCTAACAGATGAATTGTCCCATCTTTATCAACTCTATCTTCTTCCTTAACCTCCATCAAAACACAATTTTTACCTTTGTTGACTGGCTTTACAACTTTATGTCTCGTAACTAGTGCATCCTTACATGCAGCTTTGTGACTAATCTTCTTCACTTGAATCTACAGAACTCGTGGAGTTCTGGAAACTTTGAGGATTGTTCAAAGTGGGTTGAAGATTGCAGAAGAGGGGATATCTTGCTGCAGATCTTTGTGTTGCTGCCTATACTTTTAGTTAGAGGGTTAGAGAGATTGTCTATATTTTGACATGTAGGTCTCTATAGAAATCTTGTGTAAAAACCTTGACTAATATAGTGCATTGGCTTATTGGTTTGGAAGGACACTAGATGTAGGCATTGAGGCTGAACCAGTATAAAAACTTTGTGTTTGCTTTCTCTTTCCCTACACTCTTTACTTTAAGTCGACTTTACGATTTACACAGTCAACTTTATATTTCCGCTACACTTAAAAATCTTATTCCTTGCGATTCAAAAAACTTTGTAACGCTTTATACTTTGGGAAAAAGATTTTAAAAAGACTGTAATTTTTGAACCTCACCAATTCACCCTCCCCCCTCTTGGTATAGAAACTAAGCCATCTTGTTTCCAACAAACATCATTAGCTCGACCCAATAAAGCTTAACTTCCATTTTCAATGTTGGTGCTTCTCTTGCTCTCATCACGCCAACTCATCAACTGATTACTCTTCTTGGCCCCAGTAAGAAGACATAAAGCTGTCAAGCCGGTCATCAAAGGTAAAAATTGTTTCTTGTCACAGCTTAGGTAAAAACTTAGGAAGTATTACGTGTCACGTTGTTGTTGAGACACGTGAAGACCAAAGCATCTTGGCCATTGAAAAGCTGAAAGCAATTCAATATTACTTGGAGCTACACTGAGTTCCAGATTGAGAGAAAAGGGAAAACTCTTTGTCTTGTGCACTTTCTTTTTATAAGCTGATTGACTAAGAGACATTAATCCCCTCGTTCTGACAAACTGTGTTTGCAGGAATGGAGACTCAAATAAAAAGAAGTGAATCCAAAAGCTAGACAAGCTCAAAGCTGTTAGACACAACAGCAACGTGACACGTAATACTTCCTAGAGAAATAAGCAATCCTGGACCGTAGCAGCATAGTGGGTCACAAGATTTGGACCGTGATTTTTCTGCAGAGTTGGAACAAGACCAGTAGCATAGGATTAAATTCATTTGTATTTTTTTTTCCTTGTATTTGATTTGTACTGGGCTTGTGTTTAGCCTACCCTTAGCTTTAGGTTTGTGTTGTAAAGAGGTCTTTTATAAAGTCCAAGTTTGGAAGAGTCCTTGGTGCTCTTTCAAGTCTTGGCAACTTTTCTTGTTTGTTTCTTTTAATTTTAGCATAGATAGACACGTGAGTGTGTCTTGCTAGCATAAGCTACAAGCCTCACCTTAGGAGTAGAATTTTATCTTACTTGTTTGTATGTGATTTTGTGTTTCTCTTAGGGGCGTAGGATTTATTAGAGTCCGCTTAGAGTCCGATTGTATTTGATGTGTGAGTCAACTATACTTTTAAAAGGGAGGTGCAAACCTCCATCATCCAAGAACTTAGAGTCATACAACAGAATCAGAGAAATCAAGAGCTTTTAAGAGAACTCATTAAAAAGGGTAAAGCATTCATTCAAAATATAAGTGAGTTTTCTTGCCGGGAAAGAGAATTTAGAGATAAACTTATGAAGTTCTTGAATGAGGGAAGTAAAAGAGACCTTGAGAGAGAACATAGGCAACTACAAGAAAGAGTGAGAAGAGAATAATTGAGAAGAGAAAAGGAGAGGAGAAGAGAGCAAGCAAGGATAAAAGAGGAAGAAAAAGAGAGAATAAGAAGAGAAAAAGCAAGAAAGGAAGAGGAAGAAAGAAGAGAGCGACAAAAGAAAGAGAAGGAAGAAATTGAAAGGAAGAAAATAGAAGAAAAGAAATTGATGGCAATATTTCCTACTCTAGAACCCAAACTTTTAAGGGGAGGTTTTCTATCCTTTCACTTTTTTCCATTTGATATTAAATGTTTCAAATTCATCTTTTCACAAGTTACAAATTTTAACACATGGAAATCAGAATCTTGAGTTAAAGTTATCTTTCAAGTTATCATTAATTCAAGATAGAAATGAAGTAAGGTTTCTTTATAATCATGAATTTGAAAATTTCAAAGTTAGGAAACCTTCTTCTAGACATATTCCTCTATATATCTTATTGGGTCAAATAAAGCTAATTGGAGAAATGTTTGATGCTTATTGCAGATTAATCTTTGACCTAGGAGGAACTTCTATAAAGTCTACAAAAATAAGTCCTCAGGCGAACCATCAGATTTGAGGACAAATCCTTTCCAAGGGGAAGGGGATGATACGCGGGGCCCAAGCCCAATTTCTTTAGTCTAGCATTTCTTTTATGTACCTTGTATTGTGATAGGCATGTGGGACTTCTAGTCCTATAAATAGCCATGCCTACACTTCTTGTATTCACTTTTGAGATATTGGATTAAATTTCTATTGAGATAACTCCAGATTTAGTCCCCTTAAAAGTCAAGGCTAAAGAATCCAAGGGATTGGATTCCTCAGCCACCTTTCATTCACCTTGCCATTCTATTTCATTTTCCCACTTTAGATTCTCTTTCCTCTGTAACATCACCTCACCATTCCCTGCTTGGCACGCGTTCATTCTCGCTGTGTCATCAGCACCACTGCCACGCGAGATTGTTTTTCTCGTGAGAGGATCGAAACACAATGCCACTTCTTCATTTTCGTTCATTCGCATCTCTCTCTCTTTCGAGAGCGTCTCCAGCCGCCAACTACCTCTGCCTCTCAGATCTGCCAGAGTAAGTCTTTCTCCACCGAACCATTTCTCAGAATCATCCTTTCATAACCATTTCTTCACCTTTGACCGAACGTTTTGGGCCTTTCCCTTCCATCTCACCGATTGAAATTCGATATGAACCTTTTCTTCCAATTAAACCTCTTTTCTACCGGCTAGATCCTTTCTTACCGATTAAAAATCACTTCTCCACCGTTCAAATCCGCTTCTGCCTGAAACCTTAGGTTTATGACCGAACAGATCTTCGAATCCTAGGGTTTTCTCCGATTTGCGTCATCCACTGCGTCTTCTGTCCGGTTATCTGCTCGATCCGCACCAGATCGATGGTCCTCGCCGGAGTGGACCGTATCATGTGGTATCAGAGCCAGGTTTCTTTAGTCTAGCATTTCTTTTATGTACCTTGTATTGTGATAGGCATGTGGGACTTCTAGTTCTATAAATAGCCATGCCTACACTTCTTGTATTCACTTTTGAGATAATGAATTAATTTTCTGTTGAGTATACTCCAGACTTAATTCCTTGAAAGTCAAGGCTAAAGAATCCAAGGGATTCCTTAGCCACCTTCCAATCACATTACCATTCCTTCATTTTCCATATTCATCAGATTTTCACTCCTACGCTGAAACTTCATACCACTCAGCAAAAGCCACGTGTTGTGCTTCCTAATGCGTTAGCCCTCCCACGCCACATCTTCAATTGCATCTCACGCTTCAGAGTCCATCACCTCATTTCTCTGCTTTGAAGCTAGGGTTTCTTCCAGAGAGCACCATCTTCCTAATCACAGATCAACGTCCTCCACCGGTAAAACTGAATCTCCTTCATAAATTCAACTTTTCATCACCATTTCTTCACCTTTGACCGAATGTTTTCGGTCTTTTCCTTCCAACTCACCGATTGAAACCATATTTGAGCCTTTTACACCGTTTAAAACCTCGATTCCTTCCATTCCATCGATTCAATTGGTGAAATCTCTCTTTTCACCGATTAAAACCTCACAAACCCTCAACCCTAGCATCTACCCCGAACAAATCAACAAAAACCTAGGGTTATCTTCGATTTTGATCTTCCGCTGCCTCTTGTGTTTGATTCCTAGCTTGATCTGCACCGGAACTACGATTTCTCACCGGAGTGGATCGCATCACAATGTTCGACATTACTTTTTGGCAATCATTATTTCTAAACATTCTTTGTTTCGTTCTTCGCCCAACATTATGCACCAAGATGCATTGCACACATTCAAAAAAATAACAAATATGATGTGTGGTCCCCTATTTAACTAGAACTGGCTCCTTCAACACAACTTTCTATACAAATCCTCAAATCCACTCGCGTAATCGTTTACTAAGGCCTGTAAACGATTACCAGTTGGTTTTCTGAAGCACAAGTCACACCACTTCACTTAACTTGCCCGCCCAACTCGCACACTTGGAACATTTTCTTGCTCCTTGGGTGCCTAAACATGACCTCCAACACTCTAAACAAAGTTTAGCAACAATATCCACCAACATGCACTGCACTCATGGAAAAAATTTACAAATTTCATAGCTGGTCCCCTACCTTACCAGAACTGGCTCCTTTAGTTCAAGTTTCTGTACAAATCCTCCATCCACAAGCGTAATCGTTTACCAAGGCCTGTAAACGATTACCAGTGTGTTTTCTGAAGCACAAGTCACACCACTTCACTTAACTTGCCCAACTCACAAACTTGGA
>NC_028358.1:19448299-19510043 GCF_000741045.1 Vigna radiata var. radiata | reverse complement strand
GGCCTGTAAACGATTACCAGTGTGTTTTCTGAAGCACAAGTCACACCACTTCACTTAACTTGCCCAACTCACAAACTTGGAACATTTCCTTGCTCCTGGGGTGCCCAAACATGACCTCCAACAATGTAAACAAAGTTTAGCAACAATATCCACCAACATGCATTGCACTCATGGAAAAATTTACAAATTTCATAGTTAGTCCCATGCCTTACCAAAACTGGCTCCTTCAATTCAAGTTTATGCACAAATCCTTCATTGCACACGCGTAATCGTTTACCAAGGCCGGTAAATGATTACCAGTGGGTTTTTTGAAGCACAAGTCACACCACTTCACTTAACTTGTCCAACTCACAAACTTGGAACATTTCCTTGCTCCTAGGGTGCCCAAACATGACCTTCAACAATGTAAACAAAGTTTAGCAACAATATCCACCAACATGCATTGCAATCATGGAAAAAATATGTAAATTTCATAGTTGGTCCCCTGCCTTACCAGAACTGGCTCCTTCAGCACAACTTTCTATGCAAATCCTCAAATCCACTCGCGTAATCGTTTACGAAGGCCTGTAAATGATTACCAGTGGGTTTTCTAAAGCACAACTCACACCACTTCACTTAACTTGCCCAACTCACAAACTTGGAACATTTCCTTGCTCCTGGGGTGCCCAAACATGACCTCCAACACCCCAAACAAAGCTTAGCAACAATATCCACCAACATGCATTGCACTCATGGAAATAATTTTCAAATTTCATAGTTGGTCCCCTGCCTTACCAGAACTGGCTCCTTCAGTTCAGGTTTCTGTACAAATCCTCCATTTCTCACGCGTAATCGTTTACCATGTGTTGTAAATGATTACCAGTGGCTTTTTAGAAGCACAAGTCACACCACTTCACTTACTTTCTCCTGGGCTGCCCAAAAATCACCTACAACACTCTTAACGCAGTATCCCAACGTTATCCACCTAAATGCATTGCACTCATGGAAAAAATTAACAAATACTATGGGTAGTCCTCTAATTGACCAGAACTGGCTCCTTCAGTATAGGTTTCTGTACAAAACCACTTTTTCTCACTCGTAATCGTTTACCAGGGCATGTAAACGATTACCAGTGGCTTTTTTCAAGCACAACTCACACGAAATCAAACAACTTCCTCAACTATAAACGATTACCAGTCACGGTAAACGATTACCAATCACTTTTATGATGCAGAATTTTCAGACATTCACTTCAATTGGAGAACAATTGCGTTTATTAAAAGAACTTATTAATATGGAGATTTAATTTATGATCAATAGACAAACAAAATAAATAAATAGACATTGGAGATAATATTGAATGGATATAAATCGTATGGGATTCAAATAAGAATTGGTATACATTTATCATTGTTTGTAACAATCATTACTTATTACAATATAATATGAATACATATATCATTGTTGGTCTAAATACATATAAAATTTGTACATATCCATCAAATCCTACAATAATGCATATTCATCTAGCGCTTCGAATATTCTAATGTTCTCGTTGTCTAGGATCCAATACTTTACATAGTTTTTTCTAATTTGACGCAACTCCTCCTGAAACAAAATATATTTAACTTTAGATATAATTAACAAAATCATCAAATATTGCTAACAATGAAATTGATACTTACATTCATGTACTTTGGCATGCTCTTCCCGTTGTATTTGTCCTCTCCATCCCAAATTTTTATGGCTTTTAACATGATAACTCCACAATCATATCTTAAATAATACTACCAAACCATTTATCAGTTATTACAACAAACAATAATAAAATATCCAAATATTTGAATAGAATTATTAAAACAACTTACAAGTTTGGTTGGGATGGGATATTTGATTGTTGAATGGACAAAAGACCAATACTCCATTCGGGTCTATTGTACAACATGCAAAAGAATTTGGCCATATTTTCACCCTACCAAAGAAATTCATTAACAAGTTCATTAAAACATCATTAAATCACATGAATAAAATTGTTCCAAAAAATTAACTATCATATCATACCACAAATTTGTCAATTCTTTTCCTATCTCTAACACCCTTGCCCATTGAGTCAATGGCATATATTTCTAATGTTCTAATTTTCACGGCATAGCACCACCAGTGATTATCATAGATAAAGGGTATAAACAACTACAAACAAAGAAAAACACATGTCAATACTTGAACAATCAACATTTGCCAAACATAATAATTACATATTACACTAACTCACAAAGTCAGTAGTGGGCATGTCTCCAAGACCAAATGATCAGACCTCATATAGGCCGTGTAACTACGAAGGGATTACTCATGTTGATTTTCAGGACATCTCCTAAAATCACCGAGAACATGGCTCTATCAACAATTTCAAATGCATCAATGTATTGAACATTATTTCTACCAACAAATGGATCATCATATCAAATAAATAGAAATGTACAGCGTATATGGAATTGAAATGAAGCATCTTGACAACACCGGTCAACTTTCTCTGGTAGTGCATAAACATTGTAGATGCAAATAACACCACCACCTACACAATACAACACTGGTCAACCTTCAATAAACACTAAAGAAGATAAATAAAGATTAACAAATAGAAGTTGTGTCCAAGAACTGCCCCATTATTTCACACAAAACTCTGAAAATATTCAAATATTATTACTTGACACGCGATCATCTATCACAATAAAATTATGAATCAAAACAATTACCTAGATCGTTTGTTTGTGTCCCTGAGGCTTACTGCGTTATACAATTGGTCAACGTCGACATCGGCGGTAGAATAACCACCAAAACTGCGGAGAGGGGGAACTGCCAATGGTACCACCCCTAGAGGAACATCGTCGTTGCCATCATCAACATCAATATAATCAGGACGATGCTTAGATGGTGTAGCTTTGTCATCTTTAGGTGCTGGTTCTTCATCCCCTACAAGGTGGTCATCATCTCCACTGTCGTACTCTTCGTCACCTACAGGGTGGTCACCTGCTGGTTCTTCATATCCTTTTTTCAGGATCACCAAATGCACCTTCTTCGTTATAAATTGGAAATTCACGAAGGTCCGTTAACTCCTTCGATAGCCTTGCAATGTGGCCATGCAATGACTCTATTTCAGAATTTGTATTCTTCAATATGGCATCAGCACCTTCTAGCCACATGGTAATGTCGATGCTATATATCGTCATCTGAATCCTGAACCCTGGATGGTTGAGCCATTGATTCCTCACCCTGACCCATCCCAATGTCATACATTCCCAATGCAATACGAAGTTCAGCTGTATGACGATCCACTTTACTTACGTACCAATCAAGATGTAACTGTAACAAACACAAAAAACAACATCAGTGAAATATATCCATCCAATTATTTAAACAAACTTTAAAACACTTACATCTTCGAACTTAAATATATTTTTAATTGTTTCTTTCTTTTCCTTATAAGGGTACCATTGCCATATGCGGGGGAACCTCTTGTGAGTAGTATGACTGTGCAAAGACAGTCTTTCCACCACCCAAGCCTTCAAGTATCAAAACAACCAGTTAGCCAAATTCTAAAATGCTGTCAAAATACATTATTCAGTCAATCATGTTACCTGCAACACAACAACATTCCCACTAAGATTGAGAGATTTCTTGATTCGTCCTGACATAATCTTCTTCATTGAGTTATTTAAACTTTGTACAAGGTGTTTATGTACACATGAAGCCCAGTCATACAAACATAAACTATATAAGTCGTCTAAGACTGCACAAGGCATGTTAGCAACATATTTAGATTTCCTAGGCAAAAAAAATGTTACTAAACAAACTAATATGTACAACCTACAGACTACATCAACAAGTATCTCCTCATCTTTGACAATCAAATGGAACATGTCAATCAAATCCTGCATTGTAGTGGTTTTGGAATTAAATATCTCACCAACCAATCCAACTACACACTCATCAAAAGGAACATCTAGACCACCTATACCTAAATCGATTGCCTTGAAGACATCAACATCAGTAAAAGGAACCAATTGTTGACTAACTCAAAAACTAACATCATTGCCAACCCACCGTTTCACCATAATCTTCAATAATTTTAAATTCACCTCAATAGGGTTTAAAATTTGCACGCATCAATGAAAAGGGGTCATCTTAATACGCTCTATGTGAGGGTCTCGCAGTAAGGTATTCATTTGAAGGGAGACACGAAGGCGCCACTACAATACATTAACAAAAATATAATAAATATTATAACTCAAAACATCAACCATATGAAATGTGCACAAAATTTTCATACAATCTTACACTTGGTTTTCGGGATGCCATTGGACATCCGCTCATAACATGCACAAAACAAGATTGTCAGAACATTGTTAGGGTTCACGAATGAACAAAAACTAAATGGACAAGATGCTGAGATATGGTCCAGTTCCGCTTACCAAAATAAACGAAGACGACAAAGAACAAGGCTTCAACGGCACATACCAACACAACAATGTCAGACGGGTTCAACGTTCCACAGCGACGAAGAGCACAAAGGCTAGAAAAAGGTCACTAAAAAAAAAAACCACACAACAACAGATAAGGGCTTCACTACGGGAGAAAGGGCTTCAACGCTGACACAAAGGGCTTCAACGTCGACACAAAACACTTCAACGGCAACAAACAAGACACACCAATGGTTGACGACAGCGAAAGCCAAAGTGATGACCGAAAGCAATGGTTGACGAAAGCAAGTGATGAGTGATGGTAGACGACACAAAGATGGCTTCAACGCCGACACAAAGGGCTTCAACGTCGAGACAAAGCCCACAACAATGGTTGACGACGACGAAAGCAAAAGTGATGAGCAATGGTAGACGAAAGCAAGAGAACCGACTGATGAGGGATGGTAGATGAGAGCAAAAGAGGCAAAAGAGGCAATGCTTCAGAGAATGATGAGAGAACGACACAAAACGAGATAGAAGAAACCGCGAAACCAAATTTTGGTTTTTCCCTTCCAAATATGCTCTTACCTCAGCATTAAACAGTTTTTTTTTTTTAATTTGAAATTGTCCAATCACATTTTAACACGTGAACAGTATCAAAATGGTGTCAAAAATCGGTGTTAACATAACATTTTGCTTTTTTTATGAGAGCCTCTGAAAAATATATCTTGCCCTCTGGATTTTGATTCTGTGCTTTTTTGCAATGATGGCCCTGACCAATTTCCAAATCCTCATGCAGAAATTGTTTTATGCTCCCTCTCCCTCTAGACAAAACATTTTTTTTTTCTTTTCCTTTTTTTCACACTAAAGACAAAACTACAAATTTCATACCATTTTCCTTTCTCTTATTTTTTCTTTTCTTAACTATATTAAGTATATTTAACTAGATTAATTATATTAGAATAAAACTAAAAATAAAAACAAAAATTAAAAATGAAAATTATGAAAAGAAAAGTAAAATAAAATAAGATAAAATAAAATATAAAAGAAATAAAAATAAAAAATAAAAATGAAAATCGAGAAAAGTAAGTAATAAAAACATATGACAATACAATAAAACCAGAAACCAATGGATGAAATTTGGTATTCACAAAGTAAAAGCCGTTTTAGATTTGTGTTGAAGCGTAAGAAATTTCCAATATATTGCTTATGCATAAAAGTATTATTTACATATGGTAACTCTTTAATTTTAAACATTTCATGGATCTGGAATTTATATTAAAATGATACTTTTACCTATAAACAACTATTCTACAGCTCCTCCAGGTTGCAGATTTGAGATAGTAGCATTTTTGGAATCAACCATCAAATGCTACAACCCCTCTCTAGCTTCTCACCAGAATTAATCATTGTCTGGGTTTTCAAATCCTGTATAAAAGTTGTGTCTGTAAAGGAAACTACGCAACTCAGCCTTGCACAGTTTGGGAACTGAAAGAAGCCTAAAAGAAAATTCAGGTATATACAAAACATCTGGGAGGACAACCAGCAGAAAAAATAACAGTACGAGCATGTTTAGCAATGCAAAATTTACACTCATCAGTTTAATTTTAAAGCATAAGTTGAAACAAAATAAGGATGCACAGATATTGATTGATCATAGACTACGAATCAATGATCCAAGAGTCCATGTCACAAGCATTAAGTGAAGACAAATGAAAGCTTTACCTGTCTTGGATTTCTCATTAGGTGAATGACCAACCTGAGAACTTACATTCACTTGCACTGATGAATATTGATCATATTGGAGTATACTGATGAGTTTTTCACATTGTTCAGTTCTAAGATCTGGCACCACAGATCTTGATGAGTTTGTAATTGTTTTGCCTCTCATTTTGTATAACAATAGAAAAAGTTCCTAATTGCATAATTTAAATAGTTATAGTGTCTTGCATTTTTCATAACAGCAGAGGAGCATTTTACATGACAAGCACAACTAGGTATTGGCATACAGGTTTCCAACTCTTCCTATAGAATTTCCAATTATGAACAAAACTCAGTTACTGTGCATGAACCTTCCTTGAGTGAGTAAATTTCTTGTTGGAATTCTAAAATGTCATAAATTGCTTTCTCCAAGAACACAATACTCTGCCCGATTGATTCAGTCACTGAATTCATTACAAAATAAAAACACGTAATGAATTGTGAAATGCATACAATAGAGAGTAAAATTAGTAATAGTAGGGTGAATAAGGTAATCAATACCCTACTTTGGAGAGAAATGCCTAGAAAAAATTTATAAAAGTAAAACAGATAGCAAAGAAGAAAAGCTACAGCCTAATGCCTAGAAAACAAAACCTACGCTAATTTTGCTATCCTATTGAGGTGACGGAAAAGGTTGTTATGGTTTCCGATTTTAAATTTCAAAACTATGCAAAAAGGTACAAATATTGACTTCTCTGGAAGCATGCAGAATTTTATACTCCAAGAATTTAATTTCCACAACTATTGGTTCCTAACAAATTGTTTCAGAGCATTTTGAAATAAATGACAAACAATTGTATACAGGACAAAAGAAAACTTTGGTTTCAATCAAACTTAATCTCACAAAACCAGAATGTAAAATAGATTCAACACTCACTTGTATATTTTATTCTAGTCATACTGAAAGAAATATGAGTGAAATTTGGTTCTCTCGATAGTCAATCATGAATCATGAAATCCCTAACTGCAGTGAAAGAACCCTAGAGGATGAGTTAAGATCTATACAATTAGCATAGAAAATATTGTAAAGCACAGTCTAAAAAATTAATTTCAAGAAACAGAAATACGATATATAGATCTAGCCTTCAATCAAACATCAACCTAAACTGCATCACAGTTACAAAAGCCTTTATGTATTACGATTACAAAAGCCCTCAAGGGTGAAAAATATGAATGTTAATAATATTTTCTAGGGCCCACAGTAATTCCCTAACACAATAATTATACAAGTGGTTCTCTAAAAAATTTCCCCTTAAAATCCGGAATAGGGTAAGATGATCAAAAGTCACTTGACTAAAATAAGTCAAAGACAAATGTGGGCCATGCTTAAAGAATAACATGGTTAATTATTTATCAAGTATATATACCCTTGACAAAGGCATTTGGAAAAGCATCTGCTCAGTACGAACTTCCAAGCTGTATCTATTTCTTCACGTTGAATGCCTCCTCGTCTGTTTATCAAATAAAACAGATAAGATTTAACACAAAACAGACAGAATCAGCATTTGCTTAGACGAGAACAAACATGTGATATATAGCACATCACCAAAATTTTGTATTGGCTTTGTAAATCAAAATGAAAATCTTACATGAAGACAAATGAGGAAACTGTTAGAATAACTATACCTATGTATCATCATTAAGCCTACTTAAGGGTAGTGTGCTAGTCTAGAATCTAGAGTAGAACCTAGGTCTGCACCTAGGTGTCTAGGACAGACCCTTAATCTTCCATGTCCATTTGTATCAAAACTTTATTATAAATAGATGAAAGTGTGATACGCAAGGCACAAGTCCAATAAATAAAGACCAACAACCCAAAAGCAAGGAAAGGGATAAAGGAGACATTTTCACACATGGAGGGGTGAGTTTAGCACAACAGGAGGTGCACCAGGAATCCTTCCACCAGGAATCCTTCCCAAATTAAAATGCTGTCACATGCTTTTATAGTGTAAAACGTGTTACACATGTAGGCTTCTAGAAACTTAGCACATTGTGCACATGCTTGTACACGTGGAGTCCGATCCACACTTCACGGACACACTTTAAGCACCGGCCAAGGATGATGAAGTCTATAAAGCTCACCTTGGCTGCACCATGTATGCACTTTTGATGATTAAATGAGTTTTATCTTTGCTGAAGCAAATTCTAGCATCCAAAACTCTGCCGAAAGTCACCTCCAAATTGAGCTTTCCCTCTCCACCTAGCTTCCTTCCATTGAAGGCCGCCTGAGCTAGTGTTCACCTCACCAAACAGCTCTTCAAACCACCACCTACACCACTAAAACTCATTCTTTCACTGCTGCCACACCGCAAGCAACTACTTCCGCTGCATCCAAGCATGCCACTGCATTAAATCCATATTCACGGCTGGAGCCACCGTATCAAAGTGGGAGGGATCAATTAAGCTCTCTAGAAATGTATGTTCTGTTCTAATCTCAACATGGTATCAGAGCAGGTTGTCTGAATCTCTTCCTATTTTGTCTTTGTTGTCGTTGGTAGCCAGTGGCCGCCACTACCGGCTACCTTAGAAAATTGTCTTTTCTACAATCAACAATCATGTTCTTCTAATCTCATGATATGTAGTTTTCACTGTTTTCTATTGTCCACTGCCGACTACCATCCGCCACCATGTCACCACAAGTTAGTTTGGCGACCAATGGATCTAGATCGCCTCCTCAAGTGATGACCAACCCCACTGGAATTAGCGCGAACCTCCCATCCACACGCCACCTCTCTCCGACCAGATCTCGGTTCGTCGCGCGCCACCTTCTCGGTGTCGAAATCACACTACACCACTGTCAGTTGTCTCGCTACACCTCCCTCTCTGTTATGAACCTCAATAGTAGCCACACCATAATAGAAGTCCTATTGTCTCGCGCTAGCTTTTCGTGACGCCCTTCCAAGCATCGATCGCAAGTGGATTGCGAATTCGCCCTTGCAACAGCCCCTTGCGACTTAGAACGTATGAAATAGTAAAAGAGATGAGGGGAAATCTCCCTTATGTGTCTGTGTATACACATAGGGTAATGTATTTATAATAATAAGAGTGTGGGCTAAGCCCAAATACAAATGAACATGTAAATGAAATAAACACAATATCTAACAATATCTAACAGAACGCATTAACCATGGCAAATAATTGAGAATCCCAATTTCTCTGCGAAACCCTAAAATCAAAAATCCCCAAATCTTTTTTTGTTTTCATTCTGCAAGTCAAATCCAAGGAGACCTCCGTCGTCATTTTCCAATTTTGAAGCTATGAATGTTTCTAAGGTAGAAGAAAGTAATTCGGTTTGGAGTCACTAGCTGGAAATGAAGTCCCCTTGTCAAATACACACAATGTCTTTCAATGAAGGTCTCACTTCTTCTTTACCCTCTTACATATTAAACTTTTTCCCTTTAGAGTTAAGGTTGTCAAATTTGAATGAGCTTCAGGATGTGTGTAAGTTTCACCTTTTTCGATGGGCGATGGAGAAAATTGGATACTATGTGTCTATATGGTCTTCCTTTGAAGAATTCAGGTTGTTATTGTTGGATCTATCGAGGAGGAGGTTCAATTGGGAGACACAAACAACATTGAGATCTGAGCCCAACCATATAAGGGATTGACACCATTCTCTACCCAAAATCTTAAGGCAATGGGTCTTTCATCTTTATAAGGTCCTCTACTTTCTCATTTCTATTCAATGTGGGACTTAGACTCATACTTGGGTTCCCAACAATCTTCCCCTCAGGGGTGAGTCCCTTGGTACACTCCCCCTCCAGCGGAAGCATTTTCAACCAACCACAACCATGAGTAGCCCTTTCCAACCGTCGTTCATCTTAACGGAATTTGCACAAAACCGACTTATAAGGTGATGTTTGCACCCACTTATATACTATGAATTGGCCTTATCTCTAGTCGACGTGGGATTTCCAACACACCCCCCTCACGCTGAGGTAGGACTTTAAGCCTAACTCAACCCCACAAAACCGGCTTATAAGGTGAGGTTTGCACCTACTTATATACTATGAATTGGCCTTATCTCTAGTTGATGTGTGACTTCCAACAGGGATCATTATACTTGTATGAGCTAGTCACCAAGACAAACGATTGGCTTTAATACCACTGTTGGGTCTATCGAGGAGAGGGTTCAACTGGGAGACACAAATATCAATGAGATCTGAGCCCAACCATATAAGGGATTGACACCACTCTCTACCCAAAACCTTAAGGCAACGGGTTAATGGGTCTTTCATCTTTATAAGGTGTTATACTTTCTCATTTCTATCCAATGTGGGACTTAGACTCACACTTGGATTCCTAACAGTTATGATATTTCATTTGCTTTCTAGATCGACTCCTTCGTCTCAGCAGTTTTTTCACTCAACAGCCATATGTGTCACTCGTAATAACATCACTACCAGCACCATAGTCTTTTTCTTCCCTGCATACAGGTTCTTATTGCCTCTCAATTTTTGTCAAACCATTGCATCTCTTGTGGAAAAGTCTTTTGAAGAGCTAGATCTTCCACTTTCACGGTATGTCATCAGTCCATCGTCATTTCCGTTGTTCACCATGAGGGGAGTATGTTTCAACTACATTAGGCCCCATCAGTTAGTGATGACAGTCCCTTGTAGTTTATCGCTTTCAGTCACTACCGGCAATTAGTTACTAATGGTAATTTAGTCCCTGTAGTTTGTTGCTTTTAGCCATTACTGACCCCATCCTTACTTGATGGCAATTTAGTCCCTATAGTTTATTGCTTTCAGCCACTACAGGCACCATCAGTCAGTGATGGCAATTTAGTCCCTACAGTTTGTCGCTTTTAGCCACTGCAGGCCCTATCCTTACATGATGGCAATCCAGTCCCTACAGTTTGTCATTGTCTACCACTATTGGTCGTCATCCACTTTTGATGGAAATCTTTGTTATCAAAGTAATCCTAGTTGTCCATTGATATCTGTTGGAAGTCCCACATCGACTAGAGATAAGACCAATTTATAATATATAAGTAGGGTGCAAACCTCACCTTACAAGCCGGTTTTGTGGGGTTGAGTTAGGCCTAGAACCCACTTCTAACATGGTATCAGAGCTATGGTTAGAGTCTATCCTAACGATATTTGTTGGGCAGATTGTTCCACCCGCTAATGGGTCATTATCGGACCACCCATTAATATCTAGTTTCACGCTCGAGATGTATATACCTCGGCGTGAGGGAGGTGTGTTGGAAGTCCCATATCGACTAGAGATAAGACCAATTTATAATATATAAGTGGGGTGCAAAGCTCACCTTACAAGCCGGTTTTGTGGGGTTGAGTTAGGCCTAGAACCCACTTCTAACAATATCCAATATTATTCTCCATAAGTTGTTGGGAGTTGTTCGTCAATCTGTGTTTCCAATTTCCTGTCATATGTTTGCCACACACTTTTGAAGATGGGTCATATATTTATGGAGAAGTCTCTTTGGTTATGCTGGTTTGTGAGTCCAATTTGGTTTATAGAGATTCTCTCTCGATGGTCTGAAGCATAAGTGCATCTTGTTTGAAGCCAAAGTTACCATGTTTATTGTCTCATTCGAGACAAGTTGATTTTGTTGGATCAAATGACCAAATTCCTAGAGAGATCTCAAATTTAGTTTATCTATTCCAAGTTTGGTTCATACAATCTATATGCTCTAGTTTGAGAGGAAGTGTTAGAATAATTATACCTATGTATCATCATTAAGCCTATTTAAGGGTAGTGTGCTAGTCTAGTATCTAGAGTAGTACCTAGGTCTACACCTAGGTGTCTAGGGCAAACCCTTAATCTTCCATATATGTTTGTACCAGAACTTTATTATAAATAGATCAAAGTTAGAGCGATCAATTAAGCCCTCGAGAAATATATTTTCTATTCTAATCTCAAGAGAAACTTACATGGAAGGTTGCACTAGCATGACTAAAGCAGGAAAAAAAAGGATTACAGCAAACACATTTCTTGGTTAGGTGGAATTGGGTACATGAAATAAAAAGGCATGTGCTCCAATACCAAAAGTCTCACGTAGGTGCCATAGATATAATAAGTCTATCTCTAGTTTTTCTCTAAGTTTTTATTGGTCTTCGTCTAATCTATTTCGTGGATACTCAAATACAATATGATGACCATCTCATATCACAAGTAAATTTTATTGGATTAAGTAATAAGTCCAACTTCAAAGAAAACATTGAAAATAATGTTAGCTCTAGAAAGAGACAGTTGAACAAAGTTTAAAAATGTTTCTGAAGATTTTTGTGTGAGAATTGCCAATAGACATTCTAGGGATGATAATCTAGCTCTAAAAGATTCCTAAAGTGATTTTCGCAAACATGTGAAAGATATGAAAGATATGAAAGATAGTCAAGGCTTGTACAAGTCTAATAGACAAAATAATAAGACATTTGATTTTTATACTAGTTCACTCTAACTTTATCTTGTCTAGATGTCTATTTCTCCTTTACAAACTATAAATGATTCCACTAATATTATATAATGATTACAAGTATTCTGATAGGTTTCTTCTCAAGAAACCTTCACAAACAGTCACAGACTACACCAAACACACACTCTCAACTGATGAATAACCTCCTCCTTTTATTAACAATAACCCAAAGTGCAGTATATCAGAAACAAAGAGAGCCTAACCTCCCCCACAGGATAACAATTCCTGTCAGAATTCACAATTAATCAAAAGCTGTATAAAACGTTTATTCTAAACTATTTATATGAAGTTATTTCCTGCTCTTCCTAACTGCCAAGACAGTTAGCCTGTTCACGTTTCTTACGTCTCTCGTATACTTTCAACCTCCTAACATATTCTTTATTATTTCTAGTTCAGAATGAGTACACAAAGCAACTCCTTACTATCCGCTTTTTATTGATGTATATATATAGGATACACAAAAAAATGAGTACACAATGTCTTTTAATGTCATTATTGTGCTTTTTATTGACGTGTATATATATATAGGATACAAAAAGAGGCAAGGCACTTGCCTAAAAGCCTAACCCTAAAGTTGGGTACACACAAAGGATATATTAATAAAATAACATTGCATTTCAACATCACATGTGATCCTCTCCATAATGCAATGTTTTTTGGTCTTAGTCTCCTATGGGTAAACCATCTTAGGAACAATCCAATCATCCTTCATCATAGGAACTATTGACTATTTGTCTTTACACATTCATTCATAGGCTTATCTTTTCATTGAACTTCCACTCATCCACGGCAATGATCAGATCACATATTTACAACACTTTGCAATGTTCAGGCTTTCAGCTCACCTCCCTACATTTAGTACCATAAAGCATTGTGCCTCTCTATTGGTTGCGGTAAAGTTTTCTGATGAGAATCTAGAGGAGTGGATTCGATTGTTTACGGATCTATCTAGGTTGGAAAGGTAATAAGCAAGAAATTTGGGCATAATTAGTTTCTTTTTTGAATTTTGGTGAAGAAAAGGCAAAAAGTGAATATGAAAGGAGGAAGGAAAGAATCACTCTTTCCAAGGAAAACAACACACAAAGGATGGGAAAATCCTTTGATACAACCAAAGGATTATTGAATCACTCAAAAACTTAGAAGAATCACTCTCACTAAAATAAAAGAGATAAAACTATGATACTTTTTGAATAAAACTCAATTCATATTCATTTGATCAAAATGGTTCAACTTGTATAAAAGCTTAAAGCATCAAAATTACAAAAAAAATCATTAATTGTAATTATATTCCACTTAAGTTAATAATGATCCCACTAAACTAATGACTGATCTAAATGCAACTATGGTAGCCAAAAGTCACCCAAAAACATTAGGCTTTGCATCCTTTTTGTATCCCAAAGGCTCGCCAACTAGGCCTTTATTACAACTTGAAATAAAATAAAAAAATAAAAATAAAAAAGCCCATTTAATTGATTAACCCAAAACATAATTTGGTCAACCAAATTTACAAAGGATTGGGTCATTATTTAAACAAACTAATTACTTAAAAACTACAACAAAGTGGCACATCACCATAATTGGTTGGATTCACATCATACCCTCCTTTTTTGAGAAGATTCGTCCTGAATCTTGAAGATTTCTTTTTATACTAGTTTTAATAAAAGTTTATTATGTCCATGTAAAGGACTTTATTTCTCAACAACTTGAAACTAATTCTCGTCCTCCAGGATCAAATACAACTTGAATAAATTTTGATTTGTTCCTTTCTAATGGTTGCAATCCGTGGAGCTCCTTTCATGACAACACCCTCTCACCTTCTTATGTAACAACAAATAACAACATGTCTAGTGTATCATTATCCTCCAAATTTTGTTTTTCATCAGTGAACCAGATACATAATTGTTCGAGATATTATATTTAGTTTATATTTATCTTTTATCTTTAGTTAGTTTGTTTATATTTCTTATTTGTATTTTGGGCTTAGCCCATATTTCTTCTATTATTAATAAAGGACCCTATGTGTATATTCAACACAAGGGAGATTTTCCCTCATCTCTTTCACTATTTCATAATAATAAAGCGCTATGAACAAGCTTCCTTTTCAAACATGGGAGTTGATTTATTTCATTCACATGCCCATCCTTTTGTTCCTATGACATGACAAATTGTTAGGTTCCCTTCTCAAGAACCTTTCACAATAGTCTATAAGGCACACAACACACTCACACCCAGAAGAAAGAATGATAAATTCTTGTATTGATAGTAAAAGAATGCAGAGTATGTGAACCGTGAGAGCTTAAGCCCCCCCCCCCCCCCCCCCTCAAGAATAATGGATTCCCGTTAGACTTCTACTAAAACAATCAACTAACTATTCACAGTTATTCAGTTAGCTATTTATACAAACGAATACCCATCCCTCCTAACTGCCAAGGCAGTTAGGTATTCACAGTTTTATTCCTTCTCTCGTACACCCTCCATCTCCTAACATTACCCTATGCTCCTCCAACAACCTTGTCCTCAAGGTTGAACTTAGGATATTGGTCTGCCATAGTGCTCCTATCCTCCCAGGTTGAGCCCTCTTTTCCCCCTTCTTTCCATTCCACCAAGACTTGCTGCACTAGCTCTTCTCCCTACTTCACTTGTCTCCTTTCCAGTATGCGAATTGGGTGAAAAGTAGGCCCTTCTGCCTACAACTCTGGTGGCAACTCCTTCTCCAATTGCTTTCTTAAGCTGGGATACATGAAAAACAGGATGTATCCGAGCTGTCTCTGGCAACCTGATTCTATACGCCATTTCCTCCACCTTCTGTATTACTTGAAAAGGGTCGTAGTAGCTAGCTGGCAGTTTTGGGTGAAGCCTCGAGGGCATAGATATCTGCCTGTCGAATCTTCAAGTAAACCCAATCCTCTACTCCTATATCTGTTGGATGCCTCTTTTTATTAGCTTGCTACATCATTAAATCTTGTGCCCGATTTAAATGAAACTTCAGCTGCTTGATAGCCTCATCTCTGGTTAAAAGATCCTGGGCCACCGCTTCTACTGGTGTCTCTCCTGGTATGAACCTAAGGGATGGTGGAGCTCTCCCATACACGGTTTCAAAAGGCGTGCATCGGGCTACACTCTGATAGTTGGTATTATACCAGTATTCAGCCCATGACAACACTGTACTCAAACTTTTCGGCTGCTCCGAGCAGAAACATCATAAATAACCTTCAAAAATCCTGTTGATCACCTCAGTTTGCCCATCTAACTCAGGGTGATATGTTGTGCTCATCACGAGTTGTGTCCCCTGCAGCCTAAACAGCTCTTTACAAAAAACGCTTAAGAATAACAAGTCCCTATCACTTACAATTGAAACCGGAATTCCATGCAGTCGTACTATCTCTTTCACAAATAATTCTACCACTGTCTTCACCGAGTACGGGTATGTAAGCAGCACGAAATGGCTATACTTGCTCAGCCTATCAACCACCACCAGAATTGCGTCATAGCCTTGGGACTTGGGCAGCTTGACTATAAAGTCCATACTCAACTCCTCCCAAACTGCGTGAGGTATGTGGAGAAGCTTCCAGACACTTGTGTTGTTGGCACACAAAACAGCTAGCTACAAAATTCGTCACTGGTTTTTTCATTCATATCTAGTACAAAGACTGGGCTGACCTTCTGTATGTTCTGTAAACTCCTGAGTGACCTCTTGTGTTTGTTGAATGAAATTCAGCCAAGAGTTTAGGGATCCATCCTGACTTTGCCGACAAAACTAGTCTCCTTTATAGTGGACCCTTCCCTGCTCTAGTGTATACGCAGAATGTGCATCGGGGTCCTTTTGAAGATCCTCCATAACCTTCTTTAGCACCGCATCTTCTTCTATCTCTGTCAGCAATTCTTTGAAATCTTGCCAGTAAGGCCTGGCTATCATGCGTATCTCCTTTTCCTCCTCTCCCCCTTCACTTCTACGGGATAATGCATCTGCTGCCAGGTTGGATTTCCCAGCCTTATAAACAATCTTGAACTCATAGCCTAAGAGCTTTGCCACCCAACTTTGTTGATTTTGGGTGGTAATTCTCTATTCTAGGAGGTATTTAAAACTCCTCTAATTAGTATGCACCATGAACTTCTGCCCCACCAAATACAGTCTCTAGTGCTGAATGGCTAACACCAACGCCATAAACTACTTTTCATAAATCAATTTGCTTAACAAGCCTTCAGACAACGCCTTGCTTAAATAGGCGATAGGCTTCCCTCCCTAGGTTAATACTGTCCCAACACTTGCCCCTAAAGCATCACATTCGATGTGGAAAGTTTGGCCAAAATCTGGGAGTGTTAGAACTGGTGCTAGAGTTATGGTTGCCTTTAACCTTTCCATGGTAGCCCTGGCTTGATCATTCCACTCAAATTTCCCCCTTTTTAACAATTATGTTAAGGGCTTTGCCGTCTTCCCGTAATCTTTCACAAAGTGCCTATAATACCCAGTTAGGCCTAAGAATCCCCTTAAGGCCTTCAATGTTCTAGGCTCCTCCCATTCTAAAACCGCTTTTATTTTCTCCTTATCCATCTCTACCCCCTTTTTCGAAATCTGGTGGCCCAAATACTGAATCAGCTGCCTCCCGAATTCACATTTCTTTTTGTTGGCCACCCACCAATGTTGTTCCAGCAACTGTAATACCTTCTTCAACCGCTCCACGTGATCTCTCCATGTGGGGTTGTACACCAAGATGTCGTCGAAGAAGACCAACACACCTTTTCTAAGATATGGCTGCAACAAGCTATTCATCGCACTTTGGAAAGTGGTTGGCGCATTAGTGAAGGCCAAATGGCATCACTATGAACTTGAAATGGCCATGGTAAGTTTGGAAAGTTGTTTTGGGTATATCCCTTTCTCCCATTCTAATATGATGATACCCAACTTTTAAGTCTATTTTGGAAATATATCTAGCCCCCTTTAGTTCGTGCAATAGTTCTTGGGAAACTTGTCGGGAACGATTGCTTTATTTAATGCCTGGCAGTCTATGCAAAACCGCCAACTACTTTCTTTCTTTTTAACGAGGATAACTGGGTGGAAAAGGGGCTGGTGCTTGGTCTAATTAGCCCTGCTTTTATCATATCCGCCACTTGTCTCTCAAGCTCTTCTTTCATAAAGTAGGGGTACCGGTAAGGACGCACGTTCACCGGGTCCACCCCTTCCTTAACAGCTATGCGGTGTTCCTTGTCTCGAGGTGGGGGCAGCCATTGCATCTCCTGAAACACCTTATAGTGCTTGTGCAGAACCGCACTCAGCTCTGCCTTCTATGCATCAGTCAAATCACCTGGCCCTTCACTTCCACCTCATTCTCCACTAGTCCCAGATCCCAAACCAGTGTCCACGTTTCAGCATCTGTCAGCTTACGCAGAGCTTTCGATTTTACCAGCTGTCTCGACAATGCAGGGTCCCCTTTTACGCTCCAGGTTATACACCACGGTCATCTCTCTCCAATTAATCATCACCTCTCCCAACTTAGCTAGCCATTCTACTCCCAAGATAATATCCACACCACCAGAGTCGAACACATAAAAGTCCTCCTCCACCATTGCTTCACCCAAACTCATTCAAACCTTATCACAATGCCCTCTGGTCAATTTCTTTTGCCCATCTCCCAAGCTCACCAGATATGGTGGAGTATCTGTCAAGGGCAGCTTCAATTCTTCTACTAACTTTCGGCTGACAAAGTTGTGGTTGGCACCACTATCAATGAGTACCACCACTGTTCTTTCCCCAATCCTCCCCGTCAATTTCATTGTTTTGGGTGGAGTCAACCCTTTTGCTGAACACGCTGACAACTCCATGGGTTTCTCATCAGGGTCTACCCCCACTTCACCTTCGTCTCCCTCCTCATCCTCTGCCAAGGGCAACACGCACAGACTTCTCTCAGTGCAGCGGTGCCCAAGTTTGAACGGACCCCCACATCGGAAACACCGACCCTCCTCCTTCCTCTTAAGGAATTCTGGGTAAGGGAGATTTCTCACCATTCTTCCCCTGTTTTCGTTGCCAACAGTGGTGCTCACCCTCGCGTTCGTACTCGTCGCGACTCCATCTCTCCTTGCCAACCCCATACACTCGTTCCCCCGGTCTGGTTCATCGTGGGTCTATTAGGTTCCGTTAGCTATTTATACAAACGAATACCCATCCCTCCTAACTGCCAAGGCAGTTAGGTATACATAGTTTTATTCCTTCTCCCGTACACCCTTCATCTCCTAACACAAATAGTAGAAGAAATATCATTATCAAATAAATTTTCCATGCTCTATTTCACAAGTTCCTTTTCTTTTTCTTCATTTTCTCTTCTTTCGTTTTCTCTCATTCTTTCTTCATTCTTTGTTGCTTCTTTTTCTATTCTTTCTTTTTCTATTTTCTCTTTTAGCCTACGTTGATCCTTACTAACTTGTCTAAGTATCATAAATTTCAGCTTAATTTTGTTTCCCTCGTGTCTCGAATAAAGCCAGCGTTCATCAATATTGAATGTTTTAAAACGAAGCCATGACCATCCTAAAAGAACATGACAAAACTCCATTGGAACAATAGCACATATTACTTCTTGCACATGTAGTGAATCTAATCCATGCTTGATTCGAATAAAAGCTTGTTGGTAGGTGGAGTTTCTCCACCAATCTTTGACTTACAACATTGTTGACGTTTCCATAATTATATGCAACTAAACGGGGCTTCCTTTAATTAAACACCTTGTATACTAAGTTTTCATTGCCACTCGAAACCCAAAGTCGAACCTCTGATACCAAATTATGAGAATCCAAAGCGGGTGGATTTGTTTGTTTACGAATCTATCTAGGTTGAAATGGTAATAAGCAAGAAATTTGGACAAAATTAGTCTTTTTGAATTCTGGTGAAGAAAAGGCAACAAGTGAATACGAAAGCGGGAAGGAAAGAATCACTCTTTCCGAGGGAGACAACACCTTTCCGAGGGAGACAACACACACTTTGATATAGCTAAGGATTCTTGAATCACTTAAGAACTTAGGAGAATTACTCTCACTAAAATTAAAAAGACAAAACTCTAATATTTTTTTAATACAACTCAATTCATATTCATTTGATCAAAATGGTCGTCTTATATAAAAATTAAACAATTAAAATTACAAAAATAATTAACTGCAATTATATTCCACTTAAGCTAATAATGATCCCACTAAACTAATGGCTGATTGTAACTGCAACTATAGTAGCCAAAAGTCATCCAAAAGCATTCAGCTTTGCATCATTTTGGTATCTCAAAGGCTGATGATTAAGTGGCCAGTTAGGCCTTTATCCTGGATGATCAAGTGGCCAATTCGGTCTTTATTACAACTTCAAATAAAACCAAAAAAATAAGGCCCATTAATTGATTAACACAAGATAATTTGGTCAACCAATTTTACAAAAGATAGGACCCTTATTTCAACAAACTAATTACTTAAAAACTGCAACAACATGGTACATCACCATCATTGGTTGGATTCACATCATACCCTCCTTCTTTGAGAAGATTCGTCCCAAATCTTATAGATTTATTTTCCTATTTAATAAAAGCTTATTATCTCCATGTTAAGGACTTTATTTCTCAGCTCGAAACTAATTCTCGTCCTCCAAGATCAAATACAACTTGAATAAATTTTGATTTGTTCCTTTCTAATGGTTGCAATCTATGGAACTCCTCTCTTGCTAACACCCTCTCACCTTCATATGTAACAACAAATAACAACATGTTTGGTGTTTCATAGATTTTGTTTTTCATCAACGAACCAGATGCATAATAAAGTACTACAAACAAGCTTCGTTTTCAAACATGGGATTGGTTTATTTCATTCACATGCTCATCATTTTGTTCCTGTAAAATGACATGACAAATAGTAGAAGTATCATTAACAAATATATTTTCCATGCTCTGATTTCTCAAGTTCTTTTACTTTTTCTTCATTTTCTCTTCTTTCGTTTTCTCTCATTCTTTCTTCACTCTCTGTTGCTTCTTTTTCTATTCTTTCTTTTTCTATTTTCTCCTTCAGCCTATGTGGATCCTTACTGACTTGTCCTAATGTCATAAATTTCAGCTTAATTTTGTTTCCCTTGTGCCTCAAATAAAGTGAGCATTCATCAATATTGAATGTTTTAAAACAAAGCCATGACCATCCTAAAAGAAGATGACAAGAGTTCATCGAAACAATATCACATAATACTTCTTGCACACACTGCCCGTAGTGAATTTGATCCATGCTTGATTCAGATAAGAGCTTGTTGGTAAGTGGAGTTTCTCCACCAACCTTTGACTCCCAACATTGTTGCCGATTCCATAATTGTATGCAACTATACAAGGGTGACCTTCAATTAAACACCTTATATAGAAAGTTTCCATTGCCATTCGAAACCTAGAGCCAAAGCTCTGATACCAAATGATGAGATTTGTTAAGTTGATAGGCAAAAATTAATTTGTTATTATGGATCTAGACAAATTTTTTGTTTATTTACGTAAATGGACAAGTCGTGCAGCCCCTAGGACTTTAAATGAAGAAGTTGTGAAGAAGGTGCACGACTTCTGCACTACCACAAACAAAAGGGTGAAGTCATGCACCTCCCATACGTTTTCAGACACTAGTAATCGATTACGAGCACCTGCAATCGATTACACAATGTTAAAGTCGCGTAGTAGTATAATCGATTACCATTGTTGAAATTCGAATAAAAGAGTTAAAACTAAGTTAAAATATGAATTACATTCATGGAAATTCAAATTACCAAAGGGATTTGTGCATGAAAAAAGTTGTCATGTTTCCTTTATACTCATCATAAATTGGATTAATTGTTTTCTTTATACTTCATATTTCCTTTATACTCATCATAAATTAGATCAATTGTTTCCTTTATACTGAATTAAATAATTTATACTTAATTTAAATAATTTACACTCATGTTTAATATTAGATACTCATATTTCTTTTATACTCATCATAAATTGGATCAATTGTTTCCTTTATATTGAATTTAAATCCTTTATACTCATCATAAATTAGATCAATTGTTTTCTTTATACTGAAATAAGTAATTTATACTTAATTTAAATAATTTAAAGTCATGTTTAATATTAGATACTCATATTTCTTTTATACTCATCATAAATTGGATTAATTGTTTCCTTTATACTCAATTAAATAATTTATACTGAATTTAAATAATTTACACTTATATTTCCTTTATACTCGTCATAAATTGGATCAATTGTTTCCTTTACACTGAATTTAAATCCTTCATACTCATTATTAATTAGATCAATTGTTTCCTTTATACTGAAATAGATACTGAATTTAAGTAATTTACACTCATGTTTAATTGATCCAATTTATGATAAGTGTAAAGGAAACATGACAACTTTTTTGTGCACAAATCCCTTTGATAATTCAAATGTTCATAGATATAATTAATGTGATTCATATTTTAACTTAGTTTTAATCCTTTTTTCCTCTAATAATCGATTACAACAACATTGTAATCCCCAGACCCTTTTATTCAAATTTCAACATTGGTAATCGATTACAATAGTGATGTAATCGATTACTAATGAAGTCGTAGCCCCCTGCACGACTTTAACATTATGTAATGGATTATATGGATTACAGGTGCTCATAATCGATTACCAGTGTCTAAAATCGTTCACCTTTTTTGTTGTGGCAGTGTAGAAGTCATGCACCCCCTACACGACTTCTTCATTTGAAGTTGTGTAGGAGTTACACGACTTGCCTATTTACGTAAATAAATAAAAAATTGCCTAGATCCATAATAATGATTTAATTTTTGCCTAAAAACGTAGAAAAAAAATTAATTCCAAAAGATGGAAATCCAGAAGGGTGGATTCGTTTGTTTACGGGTCTATCTAAGTTGGAATGGTAATAAGCAAAAAATTTGGACAGAATTAGTTTTTTTTTTTTTGAATTCTGGTTAAGAAAAGGCAAAAGGTGATATGAAAGTATGAAAGGAGGAAGGAAATAATCACTCTTTCCAAGTGAGACAACACACAAAGGATGGGAAAATCCTTTGATACATCCTTTGATACAGCCAAAAAATTCTTGAATCACTCAAGAATTTAGGAAAATCACTCTCACTAAAGATAAAAGAGATAAAACTCTAATATTATTTTAATAAAACTCAATTCATATTTATTTGATCAAAATGGTTCAGCTTATATAAAAGCTTAAACCATCAAAATTACAAAAATTCATTAATTGTAATTATATTCCACTTAAACTAATAATGACCCCACTAAACTAATGGCTAAATGTAACTACAACTGTGGTACCCAAAAGTCACCCAAAAACATTCAGCTTTGTATCCTTTTGGTATCCCAAAGGATGATATTAAGTGGCCAAATGAGCCTTTATTACAACTTAAAATAAAACAAAAAAAACAAGACCCATTTAATTGATTAACCCAAAACATAATTTGGTCAAGCAATTTTACAAATGATTTGGTCATTATTTAAACAAACTAATTACTTAAAAACTGCAACAAATTGACTCATCACCATCATAAGTTGGATTCACATCATTTTCCTATAACATCCAAGGAACAATCCAAAGTCCCAAAACGGTGACTTGTGGTACAGTATGATCTGCAATTTTCACCTCCAAGTCAAAGCTAACACCGCTTCCTAAACTTACATTTCATATACTTCGTGTTAATTCTATTCAATTTGAAATCTTACTATTCCAAAGCACTCCACATCTCATGTGTAACATGAACTAATTTTTTAAGACTACTGCAAAACTTTTTGTGGTACACAATCATAGGCCTTTTTTGGGATCCTAAAACACATACGCAGAAATTTTTGTTTCATCCAATAACTAAACAAAACATATTGCAGCAAAACTAAATTGGTTCTTTGAAATGTAACTCTTTTGTATTAACCTATCCATTATTACTCTTCTTCATAGTCCACATGACATGCATTAAAATGCAAATCCCTTCAAAACTAACACAATTATGTATTTTGACCTCGATATTGTAATAGAGATCAAAATGTTTCTCCTTGGTTGTCATTTTCTTCAACTTCATCTTCTCTAAACAATTTCACAAGCCTAGTTATACCATTTCTATTCCTCATTTAGAAATTTCCAAATTTCAATAGATATTTTGTTTGCACAAACTGCTTTACCATTTCACAGCCTCTTTGATTCATCTTTTGCCAACAACTTCAAATTGTACAAAGAATAATATTGGTCATCTTCGTCACTATATTGCATATAATGTTCTGAATACCTTAACCATGTATGTCCTTCAAAAAATAATTGTGAAAATAACTCTTCCATCTTATGCGAATATCTCATTCAGAAGCTAAGACTTGACTTTATTTGAGCATAGCGTTTTTCATTTTCTGCACAGAGTCAAGCCAATATACACCCACGTTTTTGGTGATGGTATAACCATTAAAACTTTCACATAGATAGGGCAACCCTATATGCATGAGACCTTTCTTCCATTAAGTTCATAGCATCTTGATGCGCCAAGTGCGTCATCAGCTACTCTCTGAATCCATCATTTTTGTCTAGTTCCACAAACCTTTATCACTCCCTTATGCATACCAAATTTCTTTGAAAATATTCATCTAAAGAAGTCATTTACTTTCAATCCTTCAATTGGCACCATCTAAATCATTAGGCTTCTTTGTGGCAACCACTTATTACCCTCGTCCCAACAAGTACATCAAGAATTCCTTGTTTAATTTGCACTGTACTCAAGCAATAAAGCAGCAGAACTTGCTTCCTCACTCTAGTATAGCCACACAACAAGTAAGTGTTAGAAATCTTCTAAAAGTCATGGTTTGCTTGATCCTCCTTAGGCAACCCCCCACCCCCCCGAACCAGAAATCCCCACACGTAAAAAAGATAAGGAAATTAAAAACAAAACCTGAAATGTAGAAACTTAATTTTACATTACTCAATGGAATGACAAAAATTGGTCCACATGCAGAACATCTAATAAAAATTTAGAATATGAGAAATCTAAAATCATTGACAAGCCTGATATGGAAGACTCCGTAAGAAAAGAGTGTCATTGTCAATCAGTAAACGGAAAATAGGAGAAATTAAAAACTAAAAGGCAAACTTCATACATTCCCTTTCACCAGTAAATAATTTTGTTTCCTCTGCACTTCTATATCCCGAACAAAGCTCAATATTTCTGTGAAATAGCACATAGCAGTCAGCAATCCAAAATGCCATATGCCTTAGCTATAAGAGTTAAATTTATATACACTATTAATATAAAACTTTTCACAAAAACATCATGAAAATGACTTTTTTTATAATGGATTTTCCAACTTAATAAAATTTGGTAACAAGTCCAAAATCTTTTTTTCCTTTTTTATGTCATCTCTTGCTAACAAGCATCCAATAAAGTTTTACCATTTTACCACATCATCCTATTCATAAAATGTAGGGAACAGTAAATTCTTACAGGGTGTTTGTAATAATACGGAAAGTGTATAAGATAAACTGTCCAATTATAAAATTTGATAAAAACACGATGTTAAAAGAAACTTAAAAGATGGAGATCATTATTAAACAAACTAAAATATTTGTTTGTTACGAAGCATAGATATAAATAACCAAGGCTTTTTCAAACCAACCTCTTTTAGCCATGAATACATTTGCCAACACCATGCCGCCGAATGAGCAACTGCAACAAAACATCAACCAAAAGAACCACGGCATTTTGCTGATCCACACAAGCATTTCTTTCTCCCTTGTGGTGCACTACTACCATCAGCATGATCAGAACATCCATAATCATATGTTAACTCTGCCATTGGAGGAATGTGTCTAAGGGCAAAAAATGCAATGTGAAGAAAGTATTGATTATTTTCTGCGTACAAGACTGGTTGCCAGAAAACATTTGGGGAGCAACTATGATTCATGTATCTAGCCACATTTCCAAAATTTTTAGAACTGATAATTAGAGGAGAGGGTATAGTATAATCTTCACTAGAGGAGCTTATTTCGTCCAATAAGCTAGGCTCATAATTCCATTTGAATGAATTGTAAATACGACTAGTATCAAAAACATACTCATCATTATATCCCCCATTCTTATTTACCTTGGCTCTATCAATTACTTCTCCTGCATACTCACAAATAAAAGTACCAGCACGTATAGGATCAAGGGATCGAAGTCCCCACCCTCTATCTTTTGTTTTGAAAACTTCCATTTGGTGCTTCAAACCTGTCTGCGATACTCGATTCTTGCAGTTAGGAAAGCACTTACACATTGGGCCACACTCATGAACCAATGGTCTCCGACTGACTAGAACACCATTTGCAATATATGGGAAGTCACCTTCATTTCTTTGAATGCAAGAGCAGCTCAAATCTCCAGGGACACATGTTTTGTTACAGTTGCAGCCATATGAAGATTGCACCATACTGAATGGTTTTGAATCTCTGAGAGAATTGGAATAGGTGAAAAAAGAAGGCCCCTTCTCGTTGTCGACATCATTGACAAGTGATACAGGAATAGTCTCGACTCCTGTGGTGAGATCTGCAAGAATAAGACCAGTCCTTGAAGATGAACCTCTCTTCCACTTCTGAATTGACTTCCAAACAGCAAAAGCACTAGGTTGCCCAGGTAATCGAACAAACTTGTACTTGAATACACCACCACCAGACTTCCCTTTTTCTATCCAAGAACCCTGGATTTTATACAGACCATCATAGACATAGAATTTTGCATGTTTATTCACCGCATCTCTCAAGCCCCGGATGACTCTTACTTCATTCTGTCGGTGTGTACTTCTATCTAAAGCAAGATTACCCCTTTGAAGCTTCTGATCAACCACATGCTTGTCTTTCTTGTTGAAGTTCTCACCTTGGCCAGTATAAACTAAAATATCCTCCTCCTCTGCATCATTATCATATACTCCTGACGAGACAATGCTTAAAGCCACCGTTTCCTCCTGAAACTCATCCTTGACGCTCATGTAGTCAATTCCACTCATTGACTGCGCATGCAAACCCACATGACACATTTCCATCCGCAAAAAGAAAATATCCCCAATCTCAACCCCAGGCACTGCTCCTACTCTCCTCCTCATATTTGTGCGAAACACTTTGCTTGTCATCACATTGGTTGCTCTTAAATCCGGGCGCTTGGTTCCCATCATTGTGTTCAACTCCTTGGAATCTTCAAGTTGGCAGAACCTTCTCCGAAGAGAATCAAAATTCATGAGCACAAGATTAACCACTTCCCGATCACCATCATCCCTTTGGGCCATACTAATAACACCAACCGAAGAACTGCCACCAAAATCCTGAGTTTTCTTACGCCTTTTTTGGGATGTTTTGCAGCTCTTCATAGGCTGCGAAGGACGGTTTGGACTATCGTCGACACTCTCACCATTTACACCCTCAACAGGTGATGAAGTGTCTCCATTGACTTCATGAGGGGTTTCTTCTTCATCTGATGGCTTCCTATAGGACCTTATTGGAGCTGGAATGGGAGTAGGTGATGGCTGAGACTCTACGGGTTCTCCGAACAAAACAAATGGAGGAAACCCAGATGGGTACCTTCCAGAGATAGAAAGTTGAAGGGATTTTGGCAACACAGGTGCCAAACTACGCAGGGGTTTAACCTCTACAATCCTAGTTTTATCAACCAAACCAGAACCAGAACCAGGAACTGAGTTTTCGCACAACCCTTCTTCCATTACACACTTTAACACAAAGAACACAAAATAAAGATTCACAAGCTCAACGTAATTTATAAAGATTTTTGTTTTCTTTCTAACCTTCAAATTTGAACCACGACAACACTTAACATAGCTCTCCCTTTACAAATCAAACTATTAATCAACAAGAAAAGTCTAACCTTTTGGTGCAGAGGGGTCATTAAACCCTGAAGCTGAAGATGCTGCTTAGGAAATGGTTTGCTCAAGAACCCAGAAAGGAAAAGGGGCTGAAATACGAACTTCGAGAAAGAAAATAATGAAGGACAATAAAGAATATTTATGAAACTAGCTTTTTCATTTAAGTCGATATTTCAGAATTATACACGACATATTCTCTTACTTAATTACCTAACTATTAATTGCTAAATATAGGAAGTAAATTTGTAATTGTTAATTGGATAAATGAGATTTCTAAAATTCTTAATTATTCATCTAAAATATAGGAAGTAAATTTGTAATTGTTAATTTCCTAATACTTCCTAAAGTTCCAAATGAATTATGATTTTTTTACTTGTTGTATTAAGTGGCATTGTGAAACCAGTTATATCTTTCACTTGTGAAGCAAAGGAAAATTTTAGGAGATCCAAATTTTCAAAAAAGAAAAAAGTTATCCCTTAGATTCAATCTTTGTTTTTTTAGCTAGAAATGACTATTAAAAATGCTTAAGTTTATTGATCTTTAGGAGAAACTTTAAATAAGTAATTAAAAATAACGTGTATAATATTTTAGATGAGAATAATTTATATACTCATGTTAATTAGGAGTAAGGGTGGTAAGATGGGTTGGCTCGATAGGTTTATAGATGGGCTAGGTTGAAATTTCAACGTATCAATCTGTTATGACTCTCTCTATTTAGTCTGTCTATTTGACAAGCCAAAATGAACCATTCTTTTAATTTATAAATGTAATAATTATTTTAATTTATCTAACAAAAACCTTAAGTAATCAATTAGAAAATATTTATATAATTAAATATGTTTCTAATATTCATTTCTATATTTAGAAATTAAAAAAGAAAAAATGAAAACAAATTAAAAAAAAAAAAGAAACAATTACAAGCCAGATCATTCCATCCTATGTAATGATCCATTTTTGTTTAATAAATTAGTCTGACTCGACTTACTTTTTTTACGAACTAAACCCAAAATGAATCCGACCGATCCATTTAATCACTTCTCCTCGGTAGGAGTGACTGTATAAAAACATTTTAATGAAAATCATTATTACCTTAACTAAATCTCTTTAAGAGTATGTTCACTTGGGGGTGATCGGAGGTGATTGGGGGAGAGTGATTGAGTGGATTTGAGGATAATATTTTTTGTTGTTTATTTGAGTGAATTTGGAGGTAAACGAGAATGAATTTTGAAGTAAATTTTTTTAATTTGTCATATAAACTAAATCCTACATCAATTCTCACAAACTTTATTTCAAAATTCACTCTCATTTACCTTCAAATTCACTCAAATAAATAACAAAAAAAAATTATCCTCAAATTCACTCAATCACTCTCCCCCAATCACCTCCAATCACCCTCAAGTGAACACACCCTAAGAGTTAGTCAAGAAGTATTAAAAGTGCATAATATAAAAACACTTTATAAATGAAAAAGAAGATATTTGATGGTATATATTCCTTCCAACTCAAAAAAATTGATATTCCTTATTGTACAAAAAACGATGGATTAAGGTCTTATTACCTAAATTAACCCTCATAATAACTTAATAACTATGCAACTTATTAAAAAAAATTACTCACATTAAATTGATTATCCACGCTACAAATACAAACATCATCTTATTTTAATAAAATTAGTCATAGTTGTGTTCAATTTGATCCTTTTTCTGTTCAATTTAGTCCTTTTAAAAACTCCGTGAACCACAAATAAGGACTAAATTGAACAGAAATTAAGTTCTTTAGAATTACATTGAACAAAAAAGGACTAAAATGAACACAAATTACATTCTTGAGGACTACATTGAAAAAAAAAATAAAATGAGGACCATTTTAAATATTCCTAACAAAAATTGGGAACAAAATAGGTATTAAGCCTATTTTCTTTTATAGAATTACTAACACACAATGTGACATGAACTCCACGAAGATTATTTCTGAGTTTAGAAACTGGAAGAATGCTAATTGCCCACTTTTTATTTTGACACAAGCAACAGCAAGACAAAATAACAAAGTTCCCATCACTGTAGGCTCAAGAAGAGGGTGGAAAAAAAAATCACAAGTTAATAATATTAATGTCTCTGAAACTTATACTTTTTATATGGAGCTCATTCCTATATAAAATATATAAAGTTAGGCAAAAGAATACCACAATCACGTAGTTACATTTTGTGTGACCTTTTCCAATACCTGTATGTGTGAGAAAATTTATTCAACTTTGACTGCAAAGACTGTATGAACATAATGGTGGCCATCAAGCCATGTTAGAGATCCAAAATTGTATCCACCATTGGCCTCCTTGCCATAGAATGAGACTTTGTAGGTAATTCTTTGAACACTCTCAGAAAACACAAGTTTATTGGGGATGACCTTCACAACCAATCCCTCAGGTGATCTCACTTTTGCAGTGTATGTGGCATTAGGGGATCCAACATTGGTAACTGTTCTTGTGATCACTTTTGGTTTTTGTTGCCTTTTAAGTGTACTTATAGATATTGATGGATAATTGATGTTGGATATAAGGTCTTCAGAGGAGTTCTTGGGGCAATCAAAGTTGGTCTTAAACATTGACCTTACCTTTTTCTGTGAATAGCCAAAATAACAGAGGAATCTAAGATAGTCTTTTATGTTTGTTTCAAAAACTAATCCAGGGTAGAGAGCTTTGACTGGATTAATTTCACCAACTCCAATTTCATGTGGGTCAGCAATGTGGTTTGAGCTGTTAGTGAGAGGCTTCCTCAAGTTGTTGTAATTCGTAGCTGAAGAATGGAATAGGAACAAACAGCATTAGAGCATGTTTGTTCTGAACAAGTGCTAAAGCTTTTGAAAAGAAGAAATGTACACAGGAACAAGTTTTTCAACTGTGCTCACAAAGATGAACAAGCTTAAGTGTCACTTACTTGCATCTCTTTCTCTTACATATGTCATAAAAAGACTAGAAGAGTGTGTTTGGTCTAGTACCTGTTGTCATCAATGCTGATTTTATCATTGAAGGACTCCAATTTCGGTGTACTGATTTAATGAATGCTGCTGCACCTGTCACATGTGGGCAAGCCATAGATGTACCAGATTTTATGCCAAACAAGGATGGTTTGTTCCCAATTGGAACACTTCCCTGGTCATTATTTTTAGGAATCATAGCAGCCAAAATGCCAGTTCCTGGAGCCATGACATCCGGCTGGACAAGAAATTTGCCAAGAATGTGAAAGAAATAGTGAGTGCATTGTTCTCAAGATGCTTAAGTGATTCAAGTTCAAGGATGAAATGAAAAGTAAACTTAATTAGTAATTTGGTTTCTATATTTAAATCTTTGATTCATTTTGAGCCTTATATTTTTTTTACTCAATTGAGTTTTATGTTTTTAACAAGAGTTAACGTGGTTCTTTCTGTTAAATAGACATTAATACCATTCAAAATTACTACAGGTAAAAAACTAAGTCTAGTATATGTCAAAATCTAGATCATCTTTTATTTGGAAGATGTGAAGATGTGATGTATCAAAATTAAGAGATTCTAAGATAGAATATAATCCAGATTTTGACACGTAAAACCAAATTTTGACGTATAACACTTCTAAACAGTGTTAACATTAATTTAATAAAAAAAGACCATATTTAATCTTTTTATAAAAAAAATTCAAATGAGTAAAATAAATATTGGGAGCAAAACAAATCACACGTCAAAATATCAAAATATAGAAACCAAATTACTAATTAAGCCATAAAAAGTGCATGAAAGAACACAGGGAAGAAAAACCTTGAGAATGTTTTCTGTAAGGCTTGAAGGACCTCTGGATGAGAAAGATGCAACAATTGGTGAAGGCTTATATCTAACAACTTCTGTTGTTGGAAGAATTGTTGCAGTTGGGTTCCTGTAATGGAGCCATGGTAGACTAAGTAAGCATACAGGTAGCATATTATGTTTCAACTTTTACTTTTGTGAACATAAATGTGTGCTAAATTACTATTTGTTCATCAATAAAAGTTGTTTAGTCGAACCACCACACTACATGAACTTTACATTTTCTATCATAACTTTACTAAGTGCTTAATATTGCTTCAATTCCCTCATGCTTGTACATTGTGTTAGATTTCATCTTAAATCAACTGGCATTAAACAAAAGGGTGTATTAGACATATAAGCTGCATTCCAAAAATTGAAACAGACTATATTAGACTTTCCAACACATACAACATGGTAAAATTTACCTTAAATCACTAATGAACAAATGTTGAGGCTGATGATGCTTACTTGGTAGAATTTATGTATTGTAGGATCTGATGTCCTTCAAGATTTCCAACCTCAGTGAAGGGAAAGACACCTGCATCAAAGGGAACATCTCTGTTGTCCTCATCAATGAGTATCAACCCTATGGCTCTTCCATCTTGTACAACTAGCTTCTTGATTCGCCTTGCAACAGTTGGATCATCATTAGCACAAACAACAATGTTGCCAGCAATTTTGTTGTAATCTAATGATCCAGGGTAACAATTCCTGCATTTCAGAGAACAATTAACATAACTTCTAAGGTGGACCTTTAAACCCCCAACATCTGAAATTTACTAGTATTAGTGATACTGATTCTACTATATAATATATGTACAGTGTGAATCTTTGTTGCTTTAATAAAGGCCATTTCCTGCTGGTATAATGTACTAGTAATATATATATATATATATATATATATGAACAGTAACATCAATGTTAAATTTAATGCATCTCATTTGAGTATACCTAGCTTCTGATGCAGGGGCAAATTTGGCAGCTACTTGCTCTCCAAAGACAAGGTTATGCATCTTTGAATGAGTAAGATTTGAGAAGTTAATGCCTGTACCCTTAAAACACAAAGAATGGAAGGAATTTGAGGGTTTTGGGGTATTAAAAAAGAATTGATGCCAACAAATCTACTTCAAAAAGAGATATAAAAACCTACTTGGAAATACTTTCCATTTCCAAGGATAATAGTTGATTGGAAGTTCCTATCAATATTAGAAGCTGCAATAGTAAATATCCATGGTGCAGTGTTCACAACTGTGAAAGGATCAGGGCCATCATTGCCAGCTGAGCACACCACCATGACCCCCATTTGTTCTGCATGAAATGCTCCAATGGCAATGGGATCACTCAAAAAGTCTGATTGAAACAGTGAGCTGAGTCCAATTGAGATGGAGATCACATCTACTCCATCCTTTACAGCATCATCAATAGCCTTTAGAATGGTGGCACCAGAGCATCCTTCTTCTGAGCATGTTTTATAAGCAGCAATCCTAGTAGAAGGTGAACCACCCCTTGCTGTGCCTAGTGCTAAACCATAATAACTAGCATTCTTCACATAAACACCAGCTGCAATTGATGCAGTGTGAGTGCCATGTCCAACAGAATCTCTTGGGGAACCTTTGCTTGCTTCTATTTGAGTCTTGTTGCTACCTGGTGTAGCTTCAATATTGTAGAATCTTGCACCAATCAATTTTCTGCAGTTTTATTAAGTGTAGCATATGATCAGTTAGCCATTTTATCAGTGCTATATTGTGATTACTTAAAGATCTTATCTTATATATATGGGCATTTTTTATTCAAAAAAGTTGTTATAGAATGAATGATACCTATTGCAATTGGATTTCTTGAAATCATGACCCTCCATGCAAACTCCTTTCCACCTTGAAGGGATCTCCCCTATACCCTCATCTCTGAAACTTGGAGACTCTGGCCATATCCCTTGAAGCAGAACATAGAAAGGCATAAAATGATTGAATAATAATCAAACATAACTGTTCATAATATGTAGTATGCAAACTCTACACCGAGGTCCTTCTAATTCATGGATCGGTATTTTCAATTTTAGAAGAGGAAAGTTGTTCATTGTGAATAACACATAAAGTCCAAGGTGGTGATTACATTGTCATATAATGAATTGTTCAACATGATTATACTATAATTTAGAAGAATAATTCTACTTGCATTTTCACTTGTTCATTAACTAATTGCTGTTGATCCACCTTGTCTTTTGTACACTACACTAAATTTTTGTCACATATCCCAGTGTGAACATAATAATACTGTGTTGTTTTTATTTTTATCTCTTCCTTCCCTTCAAAAACTTGCTACAGCACCGCACCCCCCTCCCCTCCACTTTACATTTCTCACAATGAGAAATCAGAATTTATGACAACTCACACTTTTCAATCAATTAAATTAAATTCCTCAGTAATAGTTTATAAAAGAAAAACAAAATGAAAATTGTTATGTAATCAGAATGGAATCAGGGTTAATTATCCTCTTTTTTTTCACGATTTTGATTTTTTCTCTATCTTAAACTCTAATTATGTTAGTTCCTATTATTAAAAAAAATTGTATGAATTCAGTCTTTTTCATCAAATGACTTTAACTGTTTTATTTTTTTACATGACAAACGACAAATCACATTATGTGTAATCTAGGAATTCTTCTCTTATCAATATCTTAAAGAGTCAGTGTAATTGCATGAAAAAAAACAGTTAAAACTATTAGATAGTAAGAAATACATTTCTTAAGCATTGGACCTTAGAAAATCAAACATTGAGATAGGTCAAATCAAATTATAGTTTAGAAAAAAAAAATGTTACTTGTATGAAAAATATATTTTGGTACATATAAATTTTTTACATTAATTTAAGATTATATTTTTTTATTTTTTAGTATCTTTTTTTTTAAAAGAAATATAAAAAAAAGTTTAATTATTTTTATAACCATTTTACTTCTGTATTGCATATGATTACTATTGTATCCCTTAATCGTTTCAACTTGGCAGCATTATTCCTGTGGCTCTGAACATAAAGGGACACCCAAATTTACAGTGAAGTTCCCTAGAGAAAGTGTGTCTATGTCTCTGGAACTTTGACAGAAGCCAAAAAAAAGTATGAGAAAATCCCTTCAATGTTTTTATGCTATTGTGAGGAATTTGGTCAGTTTTTTTGTAAAGGCCCTTTGTCTTCTTTTCAAAAGGGTTACAATACCAAAGCCAGGGTGTGAAGCTACAAAAAAGAAAAAAAAAAAAAGTGGTTTCTTTCACACTAGCTTCTTGATTATTCAAATCGGGAAGAAAAGGGTTTCTGGGGAATGGTGCCAATAATGTAAAGTTCTGTATGGCTCAGGTTTTAACAATCTCTGTTGGTTGTTATGCAGTAGGAAGTTCAATGCAGTATATTGAAAAGTTTAACCACAATATTAGAATTATTTTATTCTCTATTGGTGCATTTATGTTCATATATTTTTATACTTATATTTTTTTTTATATTGTTTTAAATAATTATATACATCAATTGTACTTTCTCTTTATTATTTTAATAAGAAATACAATATTTCATTATTTCTTCTTTTCTAACATGGTATCATAGCAATATAAAAAAGGAATATAAGTATAAAAATATATGAACATAAATACACAGATATGAACAGAGAATAAAATAATTCCAATATCCCCCTCAAGCTGCAGCATATTTATCCTTAATGTTCAGCTTGGACAACAAAGATTGAAATTGTGCTGGATGCAAAGTTTTAGTATGAATGTCTGCAAGTTGTGATGAAGTAGAAATAGGCAGGAGCTTAATTACACCAGCTTGAACTTTATCCCTTATGAGATGACAATCAATTTCAATGTGCTTTGTCTTCTCATGCATGGCTGGATTCTGTGCAGCAAATTGATTGTCACAAAACAGAGGAACTAGTTGTGGCAGAGGTTGTTTCAAATCATGGAGCAAATACAAAAGTCATTGAATTTCACATGTTGTAGAAGCTAAGACTCTATATTTTGCTTCAGTTGATGATCTAGATATAGTATATTGCTTCTTGGATTTCCAAATGATTAAGGATGCAAAACTTGGGTATCTAGATCATCAACTGGCTGATAAGGAGCAAGTAGCAAGATGCTATATCTAGATCATCAACTGAAGCATAATATAGAGCCTTAGCTTCTACAACATGTGAAATTCAATGGTTTTTGTATTTGCTCCATGATTTGAAACAACCTCTGCCACAACGAGTTCCTCTGTTTTGTGACAATCAATCTGCTATACGAATTGCACATAATCCAACCATGCATGAGAGGACAAAGCACATTGAAATTGATTGTCATCTCATAAGGGATAAAGTTCAAGTTGGTGTAATTAAGCTCCTGCTTATTTATACTTCATCACAACTTGCAGACATTCATACTAAAGCTTTGCATCCAGCACAATTTCAATCTTTATTGTCCAAGCTGAGCATTAAGGATATATATGCTGCAGCTTGAGGGGATATTGGAATTATTTTATTCTCTGTTCATATATCTGCATTTATGTTCATATATTTTTATACTTATATTCCTTTTTTATATTGCTCTGAACAATTATATATATCAATTCTACTCTCTCCTTATTATTTTAATAAGAAATACAATATTTCATTCTTTCTTCTTTTCTAACACACAACATTGCAAGAAAAAAACAATTTTTTTTTTTCTGTTAGTGTTGAAAAATAAAAGAAGAGTGGTGTGAGGAAAAGTCAATCACATCTCTAGCTACCATTTTCTTTCTCTAATTTTCACTTGCCAAACTCATCATTGATCATGGCATGCATTAAAGGGACCAATCTCACATCCTATACTTTAAATGCAAAAACACATTTCTTATAGGATCACCATAAGCCAGTGAAGGTTTCAGTTGTTATAAAGTGAACTAAGTACAATTTGAGTAGTTATTGTGCTTGTTATATATATATATATATATATATATATATATATATATATATGTGTGTGTGTGTGTGTGGGTAGCTATCATAACAGCTAATTGTGGGGTAGAATGAGTTGCCATTTGCACATAATAGATGTTGATGCTGCAACTGTCAATAGGGTTGAAGCACAAGGATAGATTGGTGAATGACCTAAAAAGTGGCATTGAGTAGTGACAAATGAGTTTCACATGAAATTACCATTTGTTTTGGGTCCATGTCATGCTTCTATTGTACTATGCTATTCAACACTCTAATGTCACATTTGGGTTTTTCACTGGATACTTTTCATAAATTATTTCTTCCAGCATTTCATGATTTTCTTGATTACAAAACAGATCTGAGAAATTATCAGTTTATAATAAATAAATGAGAGGTAGCTCAAACTTTGTGAAATAAGGAAACTGGGACCTTTTTTCACCAACATAATTAAGGGAATAACTCTTGGGTAAGATTAAGCTTTTGTTCCTCCTTCTAGACTCAGTTTAAAGAATAAATTTAATTTTGTGATATAATTTTAGAATTAAATTTTGCCTAAAAATTCAATTTTGTAGAAATACGATGTGAATTGATTTTAAATTTTTTGATTTAAACTTGTATTAGATAATAGAAAGTTGAAAGTGGGAAAGAAGAAAAATAGAGGAAAAAAGAGAGTAAAATAGAGTGGAAAGTGAAATTGATTAAATTAGATAAAAGAAAGTGAAAATAATTAGAAAAGGAATACATTTATCTATTAATAATTATTTTATTTTATCTATTATTTATATAACAGTCGTTTCTTAAAGTAAAATATTTTCTTTTACCAATATTTTTAAAAATTTAAGATAACATAATTTTTTTCACTTACATTCTTATTTTTACTTTTTATCATGAAATTGAAATCTTTTTAGGGAAACAAATAAAAGGGATATTTCAAGTAACTTATTTAAAATTATAATAAAAATTAAAAATTATATTTTTTATAGGTTTATAAATAATATATTATAAACCTTTTAAATATGTGGAATAGATAATCCATTATTTTACCCTTTATGTTTTTCTCTTCAGATTTAAAAGATCCCCTTTTTTTTTTTATAAGTTGAGTATTTTGCAAGTTTCATAAAGAAAAACAAATGAGGTTGGGTGACTTTATCAAAGAAACAAACAATGCATTAACATTGAAAATAAAGTTTGTCTGAAGGGCAAACTTCACTTTCACTCTGACTAATCCCTTTCATTATAAATTTCTGGGGAACATTTTTAAAAATTGAAATTATTTTATTCTCTGTTTATATTTGTGCAGTTATAGTAATATATTTTTATACTTATATTTCTTTTTTATATTGCTATGATAAAATGTTAGAAGTGGACTTTAAACCTAACTCAACTCCACAAAATCGGCTTGTAGGGTGAGGTTTGCACCCACTTATATACACTTAAATGGCCTCATCTCTAGTTGATGTGAGACTTCTAACACACCCTCCTCACGCCGAGGTATATACATCTCGAGCGTGAGATTAGACTTTTTAATGGATGGTCCGATAGCGGGTGGAACAATATGCCCAACGACAACAGAAATCGTTAGGATGGACTCAGTCATGGCTCTGATACCATGTTAGAAAAGAAGAAAGAATGAAATATTGTATTTCTTATTAGATGATGAAGAGAGAATACATTTGATATATATAATTGTTCAGAACAATATAAAAAAAATGAATGAATATAAAAATATATGATCATAAATGTACAGATATGAACAGAAAATAAAATAATTCCAATAAACACTATAGTTAGGTAGTGCTCCTTTGTAAATGTAATATATCAAACATTAAACTTCAAATTAATTTCTAAAAAAAAAAAAACCTTTAAATTGATATAAGCTTTTTGGATCATTGACTTTAACTCTACCAAACAAGTTCTTATAGTTTTCTGTGTTTTCAGAAGGGTTAATAAACAAAGAAGGAGAATTGATTGAATGAATCTAAAAGTTTCATTTTTTACAATATATTTTTAGTTTCTAAATAAATTTTTAAACTAATTATTTTCTCATATTTTGTCTTTTTTCTATGAGAGTCTAAATTGACAATATTATATATCAATTTAATGAAATACTTATGTCACTGTACCTTGTTTTGGATTTTTTTTTAAAAAATGCATGTGAAGTTTAGGTGGATTTTCTTCTAAATTGATTTATTTATTTGACTAAGTACAATAAAGTGGCGCAAGAAAATGAGTGTTGTCAAGTAATGCCACATAATGAGCCAAATATAGTTGGAATGCACTTAAATTAACCTTTCAGGATAAACAAAAGTAACAGTTTTGCTTTTGGCATAACCTTACCTATACTACAAAAAAGTTTCATTTATTTTTGTTTTTCTTTTAAGTAAAACAATGTGTATAGTTCATCTTTTATTAATGGTAGGAAAAAAATTTCATATAAAAGAACAAGTTTTGCAGATTTGTTGGTGTAAAACTAATACTCAAATTAACCTACATTAAAAGACTTTGTAAATTCTCTTCAATGCTGTAGTCCATTCTCATCCTAAATGTTGTTTCTTTCTTTAACAAAGTGCAATAGTAATTAATATTGGTAATATAATTAAATCATTTTGAACAAAGTTAAATAAGTTCCTTGATTGTAAAATTTTATGATTGCATTTTTAATAATTTAGACATGCAATTGGGTATTGCGGGATCCACAAACTTATATGATTCATCCACAATTTAAATGTGTTAATTTAATTTTCAATTGAGTTTGGATTAGTTTTGACTAAAATGTATTGAATCATAATGATGGTGTTTCAAATAGATTAATTCAATTAGACTAAATCCACATTTATATAGTTTAACTTATTTACCAATGCAGATTGCATAAAGAGAAAAATAAAATACTTAATAGTATATTTCTACTATTATTAAATACTCTCTTCATTATTGTATAAAATTTATTATAAATAATAAATTTAAGTGGACTATACACATGTCAAAAAAAAATTTCTATACTTTTTTTTTAATTTTATAGACCATTACAATTCATGAATTTGTATCACTACTCAATCCAATTTTTATTAAAAACAAAATTAACATACAGTAAGAGAAATAGTGAATATATTTAGTAACATATTTAGTTCTTAGAATTAATCATATGATCTATTTTGAGTCTTATCTATTACGATTTTATTCTTAAAAAAAATATTTTAAAAAATTAAAAAAATATTTAAATAATTTTAAATATTGTAATTATTTTATTTTCTGTTTATATATGTGTATTTATGTTCATATATTTTTATACTTATATTCTTTTTTATATTGTTTTGAACAATTATATATATCAATTGTACTCTCTCTTTATTATTAAATAAAAAATACAATATTTCATTCTTTCTTCTTTTCTAAGATTAAACTTCAATTAATGTAAAACCATCATATATGGTCTTAAAACCTTACAAAATTTAGATTTAAATATTTTCTTTTATCTAGTATAAAATTTAAACTTATATTTAAATTAGCGACATAATTTCCTAAATGATAATAAAAAACTTAAAATTGAATAGCCTAAACCCTAAATTTAGAAATGAAAAATGAATTAAGATAAAATAGAAATTGAATTAGAATGTGAGACATTTGAAAATGAGAAAAGCATAATTATTAGGTTAGGAGAAAAGGTAATTAAAAAAGCCTTTACCTGTGTCTATGACACCAATAATGGAATCAATTGAAGAGTTTTGGATTAGGGTTTTGGAAGTGACATAATGAGGAGCCTTCAATCCCAAATCTGACTCCAAGAAATCCCAAGATCGTGTTGTGTGCAACTCAAGCATCGGATCTGGGAACACTGACACCACACCATTCTCACCTGTTTCGTGTTCACACTATCATCAATTTCTTTCACAATTATTATGATTTTGACATTTATCATAAAAAAAATGCTTATAATTTTCACAATATTATATGCTGTAGATGTTTTTCTTAACATATATAAATTTTTCTGTTTAATATTTAATGATATGGGTTCGGTCACATTTTAAAATTTTGTTGGGTAAATAGTAAGTTTTAAAATTAATATAATTGATTATATATTTATTTTATTATATATAATTAATTTTGAGAATATTATTATGAATGATTTTAGATTTACAAAAACAAATTTAACTAAATATTAATGTTAATTTTCTATTTAATAAATATATATTTAACAGACAATTGTTAAAATTAAACATGTATTTAATTACTTTAAATATTGACGAAATTTAAATAAAATATTGATGAAATTAAAACTTGTTATTAAGATTGTATTTTATTTATTATATTGGAAAATAAATATTGAATATATATGTATTGTATAGATCTAACTATTTAATTAAATTTATATAGATTTTAATTTTTTTTTACACTTGTCCATAAAACTTGCGGCTTAGGAATTGATTTGCAGCTGTAAAAGTATTCTAACAAATAATTTATATATAAAATTTACATATTTTAGGTATTTTGTAAGTTTAAATTTGACTAAATTCAAATATTTTTTTAAGTTAAAATGTAAATAATAAATTATATAATAAGATATGAATCAGTTCAGAAATAAGATATATTCGACAAAATTTGCGAAACAATTTTTTTTATTATTAGTATAATTTTTGTTATAATTAGTGGCTTCCGTTTTTATTCATATAGTTTTTTTTTTTTTTAAACTAAAACATTTAGGAAGATTTTCAACTAAAAACATTGTTCCCGAACTCAATATTTTAGTTACTAGTGTATAATATACTTCCTAGAAAATTAAAGTGGAAGTTGTTTATATATTTATGTATAAGAGTTTACAGGAAGATAAAAATTATCAATATTGAAATTATTCAAATATTTTTACTTACCCACTAATTTATTATTGAAATTTTTATATTAAATTATTTATTAATAAAAGTGAGAGAACTATCATTGATTCAAAAGTATGAAACATTTCATATGATTTTGTAAAACATGTCATACAAAAAAAATTGTGTATAAAATATCATCTATAAACAAAAATCATATGATGTGCGTGTATTCAGTTTTAGACATATACTTAGTAAAATAGAGTTTCAAAGCCTCATAAATTTTATCTGCACAAAAAGATTTAAAAAATTAAGAATTTAAATTTAATAAAAAATTTCACACTGTTAGTTTATAAAAATATTGCCTTAAATATTTTTTTCTAAACAAATTATGATAAGACTAATAATTTTTAATTATATAAAAATTTATAATTAAGTGAAATTAAAAAAAAAATCGTATGTACTTTTAGTCTACTTTAATTAATTTTTTCGTTAAATCTTGAAAAAAAAAACTATAACCTAGATTTAAAATTCTTATTTTAGTTTCAAGACATTGATAGTGTGGAGTCACTCATCTTTTTAAAGATACGTCTATAAAAATCTAATAAAATAAAATGTAATCAGAACTTTGTGTTGTAATTGTAATTCGATATAAAAATGTAAAAAATTCCCACTTGTAATAATGTGATCCAAGTTAAAAAAAAATGTGGTTACATATTTTATGCAACATAAAAAAAGTTATAAACAAAGTTTATTGAAAATTTTACATTTGTATCATAGATTAATTATGGAATAAAAGTTTATTATTTTATTTTATATACACTAATTTATCCTTTTCTTTATTATTTTCGTACATGATGAATTTTCAGCAGGGAAGATATAAATATTCATATTCAGTGACGAATCTTGAGTAAATTTATTTGTAGCCAAATAATACTTATTTTCACATTTTTTTTAACACTTCTGATTTTAAATTTAAAGAGCAGGTGATGAATAAACTAAATTTGACATCAATGAACAATTAATTATTAAAGAGAAAAATATATTTAAGCAGTGGCTGCGTTATATAATAAAAATTACCGAAAAAAGACATTAAGGCAATGTAAAATTTTACATTGTCGGATTAATTAATTATGATTCATCTTGAATATAGTTTTTATACAACTATTATCAAAATTAAGAAAATTATGTATGATTGAATAGCATAATATAAAAATATTACACTGGATTGTAATTAAATGAAAAAACCAAAAAAGAAAGTGTTACCGCTAAAGTCAATACTAAAATGAAACAATGGAATATTTAAAAATCTTAACATTTTATTGAGAAAGAGGAACAAAATTCTATGTTATGTGTAAATTGAAAGTACAAAAACCAGAGATTCACCAGACAATCACATATGTTTATATACATATAATATTGAAATGCAACAAAAAGAAAAATTACAAAATAATGACAAAAATATTGGAAGTAGTGCCACCCTGTCCCAGAAGACAACTCTCTTATCTTCAGATCTCTATTTTGGAACCATTAATATAATGTTGTTTTACTTTTATACTATTTGTTAATTAATTTTAATTATATATTCACACTTTTTATTTAAATAATTAATTTTCCCCAATAGTTATCAGTATTTTTCATTTTTAATTTATTATAATTATCATTGAAATTATTATTATTGAAACGTCTTTTACATCATTGTGAGTGTAGTTAAGGTTGGTGAACAAAATTATTAGTGCACAGTAATAATCATAGACACAAAGGAAACCAAAATTCACTTCCAACCACATAATAAGTGCTATCTATATTGATTTTGTTTTGAGAAGAAAAACCATATTGTAAAATTAATGCTCTTTTTTCTAGTGATTAACCCTAAATAATAATGACCACAAAATAAAAAGGTAAATTGACAACAAAACATTAGAAAAGTCAAAGAATCATGCAAGTTAAAAATTTGATGCAGACAAAAGGGAAAAGGGGTAGAAGACAAGCTCAGAAAAATACCAGACAGTGCAGAAGCTTCACTCTCTGTAAGCATGGCAGAGAATCCACTGAAGGCATGGCTGAAATGGTGGATCAGGGCTATCCTCTCACTTTCTTCACTGAGAAAATGGAAAAGAAAATAAATTAAAAAAGTATTTCCATTCCATAAGTTTAACTGATTTTGATTTCTTTTATGAGTATGGTTACAGATTAAAGTGCAGAAAACCAGATAATGAACCTTGGAATAATTGATGACAGTAGCTGCAGATGATCTGATTCTGGTATTTGGCCTTGTACCCTTTGGTTGTTGGGTGATGAATTTCCCATGTAAACAACATAATGCTGCAGAGAACAAGAGAATCTCTGGTGAACCTGTCATACAAAGATTGAACATAACAAGCTAAAGGGAAAATGGGTGTGTATGTATAAACCTTTGGAGTTTGATCTGAAATTGCAGTGGTGCTGATAAGAAGAGAAGCTAAGAAGAGAAAATTTAGGAATTGCTGAAGCCACTCCATTGAAGAGAGTGAGATGAATTGGTATTAATGAAGAGAGTTGTTCATGCAATGATCCATTTATAGGGTAGGTGTGATTAATTTGCTTAATTAAAGGAAGCTTCAAGCGATGAGCATGTGAGAGAATCTTTGTTAATTCTTTTGTTCCACTTATGTGAACAGCTAATGCATATTATTACTATAATATATATGCACTTTCTTCATTGTCTCTGCTTTTAACCAGTTCTTCCAACAGCTAATAGGATAAGTTCTGTTGCTTGTCCAAGACAAAAATTTGAGGAAATTCATGTAATTGTCTCTTCTATTTTTGTTTTTTCTATTTTCCATCCACTGTTGTTTAATGAGTGTGCTAAAATTAGGTGATTCAGTGTGACTGAAGGATAATTCATCAGCAGAGTTTGCCAATTATGACCACACCAGTGTAAATGCACTTGACTATGATGCAAATATTTGTCCCTCTAAGAACCCATTTCAACAAAAATACAAATACTCAAAAGTGAGAACATTTTTACTTTAGCCAATTTCAGTAATTCTTGTAACTTGGTTAATCTAAATTACCCTTAGAATGTGCTTGAAAATCACCCTTAGAATGAGTTTAAACAGAAAAATTGCACTTTCCAATGCATATAAGTAATGCAAGTGTTGAAAATTGAAATCCAAACGCACCCACTTTATCATATCAGAAAAATGTCTTTCCTTACATATAGAAGAAACAAAATTTGAAATTTTGCAGCATTCACTTAAGAAAATGCTTTTGTGGGTTTTCATTTTCTTGGTCCATATGAATGTAGCAGTTAAACATTGCCATTTTTTTATGTTGAAGTTATGTTTTCAAGCACCAAAATTCTTGTTGAAAAGAAAAGAAAAGAGAGATTCCAGTTACCTGTATAGATGCTCTCTAACACTTTAAAGAGATGGTATATGTGAATGAAATAAAGCAAAATCATATGCTTGACATGCAAGTAAAATTGTCTCTTTATGTGCAAAAGAAGAAGAATTGTTATATATATATATATATATATTCATGGCCATGTGTGATTCTCTTCTTTGTTTGCTTTCATTCTCTTTCTCTCATTCCCATTAGTTTCTTCTTCTTCCTGAAGTCTTTCTTTGTGTTGGCATCTTCTTTGTTATAGGTTTTCTCTCATTGGCCAGTTTCTGTGACAGCATAATGCAGCTTTGGTAATGCATAAGGCACTTACAATAAAAAATACTCGAAAGATGCTCAATTGAGATTGATTTAGATAAATTTTTTGTTCAATACTTAATAACAAATTATGATTTTTAAAATGTGGAATAAGAATTAGACTTTAGGATATCACATAATTTATAGCATATTTGTAAAACTCTGTTAAAAAATAATCATGTTTTTCTCTTCTCTTCTTTTCTTTTCTTTTCTTGAGAAACTTTCATTTATTTTCTTTAAATACTAAATAAAATAGTATGAACAATCTACCTGAGCTTGTTTAATCTTATCATTGATAGCATTGCAAGAGACAATTCTAAAGTACGAATGTTAATGTGCCTAACAAAATCTATAAGAAAGAATATATATATATATATATATATATATATATATATATATATATATATATATATATATATATATATATATATATATATATATATATATATAACTGTACTCATAAGTTATTTTACCGTTTCTATCTTAAAATATATTTAGACATATTATAATGGAAGAGATATATATAAAGTTTTATATGGAGTTTAATTGGTAAATTATATGAGACTTTTGACGTATCACAATATTTATATTATTGTTTTTGAATGTTTTCAATTTATATGTAAATTAATTTTAATTGTTATAGAATTTTTACTTTTATATTTGTGGAAATGCTTATAGATAAGTTTATTTAAGTATCAATCAAGACTTCGTGTATCTTCTTACAAAAAAGAATTTAGATGGAGCAAATAAAAATTAATGTTAAATAAAAATTGATTATATTAATCTAAGGAACATTTACCAACATGGAGTGTATGGAACCTATTATGTAAAACAAGAAATGGTATTTTAAAAGTGATGGTGGTGTAAAAATAGTGAGACTCATTCATTTTAATATTAAATGGTTAATTTATAAATAGTTTTGTTATAAACGAGTTTCATTATTTTAAAACGAACAATCTCTCTAGAAACTACTTTTCTAGAGTTCTCTACCTTATCTCTAACTGTTCTAACTCTTGAGTCATCTCTTTGACGATCAGGAGATGCTTAATCGACCACGACGATGAGGTCTACATTTCTACCCGATCAGTTCTTCAATAGAGCAAATAAGTTTTGACTCATTTTTCCCATTCTGCTCCCACATCTGTCTTAGAAGAATTTAGTATTGTTGCATGTGTAATCACACTTCTCTTACTCGTTCTTGGTTCATCTAGAGTTCTAAGGACTCTGTCCGTTTTCAATTTGGTGTTTCATAGGTTCGTCTAGGTATTCCTTGTGGTTCAAGTAATCAGTAAAGAGTTCTTAGAGTTGGGGAGTTTCTTTAAGAGGTAAGAAAAGCTAGACATTTTAGCATTAACTATAACTGTCTTGCAAGTTTAGTGATTGTTTGCTTATTAACTTGATTGAGTATTAATTCGAGTAATTATGCTATGTTAGTTCAATTAGATGCATATGTTATTGTATTGTATGTTCTATGTTTGATATGACGAAATTGTATGTCTTTGTTGTCTTGAATGATGTAATATGAAGTTGTTTTGATGTTGGAAATTTAGTTCAAAGTGTTTGGAGGGAAGAGGGATCAAATACTTGGGTGGTGAAGTTAAAAAGGGAGGTTTTGATAGGTGAGTTTAAGAAATAGGTGTTAGGGTGAAGAAACAACTGTTTCAGGACTGTTATTTGGTCATTTGTAACTTACTTGGGATGATAATTAGCTCATATGCGTGTTAGAATGGAGTGATAGTCATTTTGAAGTATTTATAAAGTTGTTTAAGTGTATTTTAAGGGTTTGAACTAGTGAGATTTTGAATTTTAAGTTCTGTGTATTAATGATCATTTTAGAAGGTGTTGGCAAGTAATTTGTGACTTGTTGGAGTACCTAAGTTGTTTAAAAATGAGCTATAACTTGTGGAATTCAATCTAGGTCTCTAAAGTAAGGTTTTGGTTAATTTTGGATTGGAGTCTTGTGATTAATCACTTTAAAATGAGTTTAGGTTGGTTTAGATACATTTGTTTAGGTCCATTTGAGTTTAAAATGCAATCTAAGAATGTTAGAAGTTGGGAAAGGTGCATAGGATAGGTCATGAGTGGTTGAAAGGTGCAAATTCTACAGTTTTGGTGCTGCAGAATTATACAATCTAGCTGAGCGAAAGGATTCTAGATGAGCGAGAAGAACACTTCTTAGTGAGCGAGTGTAGTCGTTGAGTGAGCAGAACCCACTGTTTCTGTTTTCGCACAACGAGTCTTGACAGTTGAGCGAATGGGCTAAAAAAAACTTTTAGCTTAGCGAACAGACTTGGTGATTGAGAGAAAATATCAAATTTTCAACTAAGTTTCTATGTATTTTCTTAAATTGTGTTCCATGTATGCAATTGTTTGAATGATTGGTTTATAATACTTATTGTGAAGTATGAAGTGATTTATAATATGAATTAGAAACAAGGTTATGTATATGATCAGTGATGTTATATGTTGGAATTCAATGTGAAAGAATATGATATAAGTATGGTTTCAAATGGTTTCACAGTTGGTAACATGGGTTCCATGGAGGAACTCCTTTGGTATGATTTCAAGTATTGATAGTATGAATGACCGAAGTTAAGCTGGGATTTATCCAAATATTCTAATGATTATTCATGCTCAAGTAGAGAGTGATGAGTCATGTCATGAGAATAGTAGGAGGTCCGAGCTTGAGAGGTCTTTTTTCATTTGGCAAAAGGGCATTTGAGGACTAACCTTGTGTGTGGTAAGGGTGAAACCCAATTACAAGGGCTCTGCAGAGTAGTAAAGGACACCACAAGTGCATGAACCTCTGTAACTTGACATTCCATACAATATCCAGATAGTCAGTCTAGGTCCTTGCATGTTAAGATGTTTTGGGTTGATGTATGTGATGTATGCTATATTATAAAGGTGATATGTTTTGTCTTGTATCTAGCTTACCATTGCTTTTGCGTCTTTTATTTTCGTGTTGTTCTTCTCTTTTGTAATGATAACCTAAATGATGTGAGCTCAGGAAGAAGTCTTTGCAGTTGCTCCAGTGATAGGTGAAGGTGGAGCAGAGGTGTAGTTAGATGGATATGCAAAAGTATATCTCTTCTTTGTGGAAGGTTTGTGTTTCGGTTGCGAGGTCGAGCCACTACCGACACCTTCACAATTTGTCTTCTTGGCCGTCTGATTCCACTTCCAGATCTCCCTCAATATTCTTCGATAACCGTCTAGTCACACTCCTAGGTCTCCTTCTCCTCAACCGAAAGTCAGTGTACAGTCCACACAGTAAATTTGGGGACAATAATAAATGTCCAGTAAATGTGAATCACCTACCTCATACCTTTGACCTTTATAGTCTTTTGTAATGGCCTGGGATTACTGGAACTCTAATCACGGCCTAATCCCGTCCCAATGACCCTAATCACTTCTTACCTTAATCCTAGCGTAAATAATAGATTTTCCCTAGCCGTCCGTCCTAAACGTCCAGTCATATCTTTACAAGCTGATTTCAAGTCGTCCGGTCCATAAAATTGGACCATCACGATTGAGACTAGTTTTTGTTGCAGAGTCTACGTCATTATGGCCCAGATGTCGTTCGGCCCCCTGGTATAATGCTAGTTCAGTGGTCGTTCGACCCATCAGGTACAATTTGGTTACCAAGTTGTTATTTTAACAACTATGTTACATTTTATTTTGATAGTTTTATACTATTAAAATGAGATGTTATATATTCAACCAATTATTAATTTTGTTTGTCCCCTTTTAATAGTTAAATTTATAAAATTAGTGTACCCATATGTTTGAATAGTTTCTTAAAAATGTTTCCAGGAGATTAAAACTAGAAATGAGAAAATAAAAATAAAATATTTTCTTAACTAATAATATATCTTATATACAAATTAAAAATCGAATTTTGAAAAAAAAAACTAACAGGTTTCTTTTGCACATTAACTTGTTTATAAATTAATTTTAATTCAAAAAAGTTTTAAATTTTTTCCTTCAATAAATATTTTAAAGATTTATTTAAACATGGCCTGTATAAAAATTGTTATATATAATATGTTGTATTCAATCCCAAGTAGAAATTCATGAATGACAAATACTTTTAATGATTAAATAAAAGTGGTTCTCAACTGTCGAATGTGATTGGGAATTGGGATGTACACCCACATTAATCTAAGAAAAAGATTTTACATTAGAATGTGTGCGAAATAAAAAAAAAAATGTTATAAGAAAAAGATGTCCTTATTTATAATCACCAAGGTTACTCATGTAAGAAATTTTAAATTACTTCATTTGTTTGACTTAGAAAACAATTTGATATTATAATAGAGGTGAAAAATATCATATATTCATATTGTGCACTTTTAATAATAGATATTTTTTTTATCCACCTATTACAAATTTAAATTAATTCGTTTAAATTGTTTAATTATATACCGTAATAGGATCTAATATAAGATCGTTTAAAGGTTTTATAAAAATCATTTTTTTAGAATGATTTAAGGAAATACTTTAAGTTCAATACTATTTTATCCTTAAAATATAGGTTATGTTTAACTTTCTAATGTAGATTTTAAATTATTTTACTAACTATTAAATGTTTATAAGTATTTTTTTTATTGTCACTTATGACTTATGTAATTCCATGAATATCTCCATATTACCATTAAATTCTCTTTAAGTTGAGTAATGAACACTTCTTTAAATTAAGTGCATAAGGTCTATCTAAACTATATAATACAACAATAAATTTATTTTTACATGGTTTCGTACTTTATCCTTTTTTAAGTAGATATGAAATCACATCTTATTTAGAATTTAAATTTTAAGTATATATGAAATCACACTTTATTTAGAATTTAGATTTCATTTTTCTTTGAACTTGACAATTATTATGTACTATACCCGGACAACCCATCATTCGAGGGGAGTGTCACCCGTACCGACCAATAATCCAGTGATCGTGAGTAAGATAAGATGAATGTCATTAATGACCAGTTAATATATTTAATGATCATATCAAAGGCAAATACATAGTATTTATGAGTGATTGACAGATTATATTGCACAAATATATTGTATTAATGAATAATTAATATAATTAATGGGCTGGACAATTATGAGGCCAATAAATACAATATCAATGTTTAGGTAAAAGGATCATTCCAACTTACTACTATGATAATAGACCAAGGGCAATATTTTATGACTTGAGTGTCAGAGTATTTTCTACAGGACTACCACCAGTTGAGAGGACAACTTAAACATTGGAAGAACAGAGTGGCATAGTGAAGGTCATACTTGCAGGCAGAAGAGGTTAGAATTGAAGACGGTCAACCTCAGACCTAATTCAATCGAAACAATTAGCACCAATCGTGGGGCCGAGGATTGCTGAAGAAACCCAGTTCGAGACCACAATGGCGGAGCAGCTCCAGTTGCAGGTATTCCAGGAGATGCAGAGGCAAATGCAAGAATTGAGGGTGAAGGTAGCGGCTTTGAGAGCAGAACAGGGTGGACCGAGAGGACGGACAATGCAGCAGTCGGTGAATAATGAAGCCAAGAGCCTTGATGTTAAGACTCCGACAAGTGTACCGAATCGTATAAAGTAATATAAATGGTAAGACCAAGTATCGTTTTCCCTAGAGACTCATTGACCTAGACAGTAATGTGATTTGTTGATTATTTACAACTTGAAAGAAATGAAAATCAGTGTTTATAATGCAGAAACCGAAAATAAACATGAATGGAAGTTGTGATCAATTGACCAAAGAATATGCAGGTGAATGGTTGATAAAATTATGGAATGATGTTGTTGTTGGGGTTTCCGACTTATCCTACCACTCTCATGTATTTACAAATTCAACTTCTTTATTAATGTTAATGTCACTTTCTAATTTACCCTAAACCCGATGTCTCGGTGAAGACAGTCATATTGTCCAGAACGACGGTAGAGGGCCAGAGGCGAATAGTGCCATGGGAGGGAACTCCCGAAATGACGACCCTAACGTAGAAAATGTAGCTGCCGAGAATCCTTTGGCAATGTAGAGCGTCCAGACCAGGCTAAGGGACTACACCCATTTACTACTGTTGTAATGAGGGTCCTAATGCCTGAAAACAAAGTGCTTCCAGCAATGGAAAGGTATGGTGGGGCGACTGATCCAGAGAAGCATCTTCGGTCATTTGTGGATGCTATGACGGTGTATTCATCGGATGATCTAGTGTGGTGTCGGGTTTTCTCTTTATCTTTAAGAGACGAAGCGTTGGATTGGTTTCATTCCCTAGGACCAGGAACCATCAACGGATTTGCAACGCTGAGGAATATTTAGTTAGCAGTACGCCTCCAGTAGGACCCAAGGTTTAACATATTTGGCGTTAGTTAAAATGAAACAAGGAAGAGATGAAACACTTTAAGTGTTCATGGATCGATTTAATCAGACTGTGCGTCAGTGAAAGATGTGGATCGAAAGTTGACAATAGGCACCTTAACTACCGCTCTGAGACCAGGACCTTTTGTTGATTCCCTTTGTGCCGAGGAGCCCCAAACACTTGCCGAACTACAAGCCTGAGCGACAAGGTTTATAAAGATTGAGGAAGTGCGAGCCTTTCAGAAGGAACAAAGGGAGGAACCAACACATGCGGTTAAGCCCAGTCATGAAAACAAGGAAGGAAAAAGACTGTTCATTCCAGACGAGCGGGGGGGTGGTGCAAGGTGCCAAGATTTCCCTACAGTGCCCAGTTATACGAGTTACACACCTTTGAATGCCTCGAGGGCGAAGGTGCTGAAGGAGGCACTGCGAGTGAACCTGTTAGTGGTAAAATGAGTACCTACTTCACTAAATGTTGATGGGGGAAAGCATTGCCAGTACCATCAGAATCTAGGGCACAATACCAAAGATTGTGTAGCCCTCTATGACAACATAGAGAGATTGGAGAGAGCTGGGCATTTGAAAAGGTATGTACGGGGAGAGTTGCAGAGAAAGGCCCCGAGGGAAGACAATCGACAACCTGACATGGTCGATCAGTGGCATGACGATTTGTGCAGTAGGAGCAAGAGTAGGGAATGACCTCTTAGGGGTCATATCAGTTAAGTACAATTTGTAATATGATATTCAAGAAATAATACCAAATATTTTTAGATATTTGTTAGCTTATTATTTGCAGCCAAAAACTCACCTCGGACTGCTCAATGATTCCACAAACGAGTCACCTCTACATAGAGCGGAACTACGACTCACTCGGTGATTCCACAAACGAATCATCTTAGCCAAGAGTGAAGCAAACGCACCGCTCAGTGATTCCACAAACGAATCACCTCTACACAGAGCGGAACTACGACTCGCTCGGTGATTCCACAAACGAATCATCTTAACCAAGAGTGAAGCAAACGCACTGTTGGTTGCAAAACCAACGGCAAGTGCACCGGTCGCAGCGTAGCAAGTGATAAATATCGTTCTCTCCCAAGGGACTTGTGCAACACATGACAATTCTTCCTTTTATAACTCAATTAGACATCAAAGTGCATATAAACAACACAAGAAACTCTTTTTGGTATTTTACCAAACAGTTGGTGTGCAAGGAATTTAACATAGTGTATTTACAATTTGTCAAGACTAGAATTCATCCATTTCATTCTCATGCATCCACAAACATCTCAATTCCATCCAATAAGTATTCAATTTCAATTCTAGGTTCAATCATATTTCTCAATACTTCAAGAACCACAATTCATGCCATGGGTGATCAAGCCACAACAAGCATTAAGCATAGAAATCAAATACTAACATGAATTGGAAAATCATATATCATTAGCATCACAAAATACATAAGAATTCCATGTTTTACAACTAATCTCAACAAATAGGAAAAACCCTCCATGGAGGAGAACTTAGGGTTCTACAAATTGAAGAGATAGGGAAGAAATTGGAACCAAAGAGAATATGCAAAGCCTTTCCCAAGTTTCTTGGCAGCTGCTCCATGCTCCATTTGCGCCTCCCCTTCGCATCTCCATCTCCAATTTGTGACCCATCTTCTTCCTCAACCCCAAAGGGGCAAAATCACCATTGAAGAAGCTTGAAGACTCAAGGAGGGAGTGAGAGAGCTTCCCAACACCCCAAATAGCTTCCAAGGGCCTCTCCCAATCTCTCTAGGTGAAGAATGAAGTGTAGGAGGAGAAGCCTCTCAAAAATTGCGAGAGCCATGTTTAAATAACCCATTTTGACATATCAGCGAAAACTCGCGCCCAGCTCGGATTCCTGGCACCCAGCGTGACTTTTCACTGCATCAGAAGTGAGTTACAACAAGTTTTCGCGCCCAGCGCCACTTTCTGGCGCCCAAACCCATTCTCTGGCGCCCAGCTTGGAATTTTGGCGCCCAGCTCGGGCGGTTTTGACAGCATTCTAAAATTGAGGCTCTTGTGCGAATCCAAAGGCGTCCAACATGGGTATTTGCTTCAAATTGATCTTTTATTGTCCCAAAACATGTTTCCTTGAGTTCTTGCTTGTTTTCCTCCACTAGAATTGCTTCCTATTCATTTACTTCACACACTCAAACGTAGAGATTAGAGGTAAAAAAAAGCATATACTAAATAAAACACAAGAAAACTAGAAAACACACTAAACGTGAGGATAAAACAAGGTAAAAGCTATGAAGGAGTTGATTTGTTCACAAAATATACACACACAAACATGTAAAATCAACCATTATAACTCCCCCACCGCTTAACTTCCTGACGTGCAAACAACTGCTTGGGGCTTGGGGGGCTTAAAATTGTTTCAGTTGAATTGGGTCCGAGGTTGATCGTCTTCAATTCTAACCTCTTTTGCCTGCAAGTATGACCTTCAGTATGTCAATCCGTTCGTCTAGTGTTTAAGTTGTCCTCCCGACCGGTGGTGGTCCTGCAGAAAATACTCCGATGCTCAAGTTAGAAAATACTGCCCTCGGTCTATTATCATAATAGTAATTGGGAATGATCCTTTTACCTGAACATTGATATTGTATTTATTGGCCTCATAATCGTTCAACCCATTAATTATATTAATTATTCATTAATACAATATATTTGTGCAATATAATATGTCAATCAACTATAAATATCATATATTTGTCTTTGATATGACCATTAAATATATTAACTGACCATTAATGACATCCATCTTATCTGACTCGTGATCACTGAATTATCGATCAGTACAGATAACACTCCCCTTGAACGGTCGACTATCTGGGTATAGTACACATTAACTTCGTTTCTAAGTATTTTCATTCCTAATGAAAAACTAGGATCACATAGTTCTAAAAAATTATTTGCCAAAATGATTTTTTTTTTTATGAATTAGACAAAAAAAATCGACCTCATTTCAATATTCTCATTCATAATGAAAAATTAAAGATAACGTAGTTTTAAAATAATTTATTTTTTGGTTGAAAACTAATTTATTTTATTTTAAAAAAAAAACTATATTTTTTTTGATAATTTTAATAGATCACGGACCAACCATATTACCAGAAAAGGTTTTGATAAAAAAGGTATTTACCCAACCACACAAAGATAACGCAATTTTCTTTATTATTTTGATATATTTATATTTTTATAATTTTTATACTTTTGAATTATTTAAAAGGATGTTAAAGACGTGAGTGCCAAAACAAACATAAAAAAGGAATAGATTTTTTATTTTCATATTTTATATATATATATATATATATATATATATATATATATATATATATATATATATATATATATATATACCTGCTTTTAGTGGTTTTGATGGTTGATAATATTCGTGTTCATGGTTTTAATGGTTAATATATATGATGTGAAAGTACTTTTACGAGTTTGTTATTAAATATGAGAATGTATATGTTTGGCGTAATTCTAGGAATCTTGTGGAAAGATTCCATGGTGATGTTATATGTGTTTGACATAATTCTAGGAATTTTGTGGAGAGATTCTATGGTGGCGTTCCTTTAGTGTATACATTGATGTATGGATTCAAGTGAGGAGGTATTCTCACGCTCTAATAATTACACACTTAATTAGAGTAGAATGTGTTATGTGGTGAAAAATAGTCGGAGGTCCTAATCTATATGGTTTGGACTAAGGCACGAAAGGGATTATTTTTGTGTGTAGTAGGGTGAAACCAATTATCAATTGCTCTGCAGAGCGGTAGAGGTCATCATAAGTGCACACCTCCAATGAATCTGATGTCAATGTATGTATCTAGATAATTGAGTCTAGAATATCTTGTGTGCATATTCTATTCTTGTGTCTATCTTGCTTCAATTGTATCTATAACATGACTTATTTGGTTTTAGATAACTCTTTTGTACACTAGCTTACTCTTTTCTATGTTTTGTGTATTTGTGTGTTTGTTTTTCTCTTTTCAATAATCACCTACAAGTGTGATCAAATGAAAAAGTAGGTGATGATGTGCCTCTAAAGGAAGGTGGTGATGTTTGGTGATGTTGCTATGTAGCTTTCTTAATTGGTAGTGGTTCTTATGTACAAGAGTTTTTGAAAAGCTTTAGACAACATTAGTTTCTTTATATATAATTTTTTAAAATATTTGTATTAATATTATATATGTTTGACTGTCTCTTTTGCATTATTAATCTTATATTGTTTTATTTAGTAGCTTTATATTATTAATGGGATGATATTGACAACAATACTAGAATACCAAGAAGAGAAAATGAATATCTTATAGAGAGTTTATTAGAATGGAAAACATAGACAGATTATTGTATTACCTTTGTGGTGTTTCTACTTGGGTTTTTTTTGTAAGTTAAAATCCTTTGAATCTTTTGTTCCCTATACTTCATCTTTTTTTCTCCTTTTCCTTCCTTTTACTCCTTTGTGTCTCCTTCTCTTGTTTTTTTTTTTTATTTAGGTCAAAAAGAGATGTCCCCTTCCTATTACAAATTATGCTTTTATAAGGAGAAAATGTTTAAGATTTTGAGTGTGACTTAAGCATCATGAGCCAAAAAGAAATTGACTCCAATGCTTAGAGTAAATGATCTGGATCTTCTGTTTTTTTTTTCCATTTGCTCTTTTTTTCATTTCCATTTTGAATTTCTTATTTTTCTTTTTCATATTCTTTTGATTTTTGTTTTTTTTAAAAGAAAACTTTTACCTCACCTTTTCTTATTTTTGGAATCTTTTTTTTTTTAAAAAAAATTATTTACTCGAGCAAAATTGGTGACACTCAGTAGTGGGGTGTCCATTATCCTATCGATAAAGGAATGTCTATAACTTCTCCTATGGGTTGTGAAAGTATTGGTGGTGTCACCTGTTCGCTCATTCGTGGCATAACTGTTTTGCTCCACTATCTTAGGCATAGGTGGAGGGCAAAATGTTGTGTTTTGTGTTGGGGGTAGTGATGGTTTTGCTTTTTTTTATGTTCCACCTCTTCCGTCTTTCTCTTTATTCTCGCGTTTTCCTCCTCTCTTAACGCATCATCACCTTTGCACTCTTCTTTTTGAATTCAACAAACTCCTTCTTCATATCTAGTAGTAGGGCCATTTTGCTTGAGTTGTTAGCGACTTCTTTTTCGTTGGTCATCTTGCTTCTTATAGAAACCATAAGTTTTTCTTCCTGGAGCGTATATCGATTCCATGATGAGCACCAAATATTCTTACAAAGTCGAAATCACACTGTAAAGGCTCTACAAGAAGCTCCTTTCTACATTCTTTCAATCTTCAACTAAGATTACTTTTCCTCTGCTTCTGGATATTCTGAGATGTTCACAAGTTCTGATGTCATCCCAATCTGAAAAGGGATGTGCTTATAAAAGACACTTTAACAGTCTAGTCAGGTAGGTGCATCAAATGATAATATAGTTTATCCTTGTTAACTTTGGCTGAGATGTTCTTGTCGATATTATGTTACTTTGTCCAATCCGAGATGGTCTTAATCATATATAAAGATTATCTCAGTCATATATGATATATAAATGATTTTACTGAACAATTAAATGTTTATAAATATTTTCAATTACACAATTACATAAAATATCTTCATATTTATCAATTCTCATTATCTAAATTTTAGTTTTACATAAATGTGAATGATATATAATGAAATTGTCATTGTTTACCAATTTTCTAACACAAAATGTTTGTCGAGAACTAAAAGTTTCAAACATTGAAAAAGAAGAGACTTATGCACTTAATGAGTTTTTGTGAATGTTTTACAAAGTCTTTATGTACATGGCCAACTTCTATTTAATAGGCATCGCAAAAAGAATTATGATTAGATGCTTCTGTCCTATCTTCTTAAGCGTCCAATTTATTATTGAAGTCCTCTCTTGATATCTCCATCATCTAATACTTCAATTTTCTTATGTTTTCGTATGACTCCTCAAATGTTTCTTTACATCAAAATTAAACATGAATAGTGTGTAGATATTCATTAAATTCACGTAAATTCTCAAGATATTTTTTTTTTCTCTCAACATTATAAAAATAATCGATCTTCTAGTTCTTATAGAATTTTAATTATATTTAATTATTTAGTCTTTTATATAACTATTTAACATTTATTCAATTATGATTTAATATGAATGAAAAAAAAATTATATTTGATATTAAAGAAAATAAAATATTTATGCTTTGGCCATTAAATTCATAATAATATTAAGTTTCTTTTATGTGAATATTTTGATGTAGCATGCAATGTCTAGTGAAGTATATGTAGAGCGTTAAAGTGGATGCTTTCATTAAGACGAGAGTTTCATTAAATGAATTTCACCTAATTCGTTTCTTTTATCTTATATAATCCAATTTATTTATTTTAAGCAACAAATCTGACACTTTTCTGCCATTGTCACTTCCCTATTATGAAAAAAATAAGTTGTTTAAAGTAGCAAGTGGCTCAAAGTGATTGATTTTTAATGTAGCTTGACTTTAGGCATGAAATCGTTTAGACAAAAGGATAGTTTTTATTATGAACATTCTCTGCAAAAAAATAAAAAATAAACAAAGTGAATAAATGGAAACATTCACATTCAGTTAATGCTCTTATTGCAACTCTTAGAGGATTCTATCATGTATTTGATAGCTTTAATGTGAGTTATATTGTTTGAGTTGTAAGCTTATGCATGCTAATGTTATCCAAGACTTAGATCAAAACTAATATTTATTCACATCACTTTAAAACCTAACTAGGGTATTATCGTCTTAAATCTAAGATTACATTTTGACTTGCTTCCTCAAAGTTCAAGTAATATATAAATTGTTCTTCCTTCTAGCATAAAAGAGTATAGTTTCATCATTATGTATTATGCATGAGTTTTTGTAGAAGATTAGAAAATTAACTGTCTGCTTAGTTTTTCTAGCTATAACAGCAAAAAAATATTTTTTTTTTCTCAAACTTGAAGCAATTTATATGGCATAAGTCATCCCTCAAATATTTGGTATTGTATGCATGAAGAGAGTATTACTTTCAATCATTCAAAATTTTAAAAATTTATCAATCATGTTTAAATTAGGTCAATTTTTATAAAAAAAAAAAATCAAATACATTTTACTTGATTGATACTTAATTCATCTTATTTTAATTCTTTATGTTTTTACAATTATAAAAAAATAGAAAATGAATTTATTGCAGACAATATGATTATTCACATTAAAAAATAAAAAAATGAATTTTTTTATTAGCAATATAATTATTTATATTGAAAAATTAATAATTCAAGATTTTACTTTTAATTCAACTATAAAATTAATTTGACGAAACAAAATTCAATCTTTTAACTATATGAAAAAAATTTATAATTATATTAAATTATTTGCTATTTTTATTATATTAACAACAATAATGAAATATATAAATTTTGTATGTTCCAAAATTTTGTTGGGAGAATTTTCCACTTGGAACCTTTTGCATCTTCCAAGTAAGAAAAAAAGTTCTTTTTACAACTCTTTATTGATAAGGCATACGGGTAGTTTGTGATTGGTCTATTTCAAATATTTTTTAAACATAAGTTCAAACAAACCAATAAAATAATGACACGTGTCCTGTTATAAAAAAGTTGTTAAAAAAAAGTTGTCAAAAATATCAGGACTCATAAGCTAAAGGATAATGATACTTTGACACCCAACTTTTTACAAATTTTTGACACCGCCACGTGTCACAGTGTCATTGGTCCATGTATACAAGAAATAAGAAAAAGAAAATGACGTGGAAATTAAGGATTTTTGGTGTTTCAAGTGGCGGGTTTTAATTTTGGAATTTCAGAATCAGAATATCACTTTGGGTTGGAGAGAACCCTAGAGAGAAGAAGCACCCAGAGTCGTGTTGTGGTGAGAAGAATCATGGTTTGAGTGAGTTTTGACTGTTCCAGGACCGCCACCGTTCACCGGAGGACATTTCGCCACAGTTCCACCGTTTGGAAGCAACGACCACCAAAAGCGTTTTCTGCCATTACGCCGCTGTTGGACCGTTCCTTTGGACAACCGTTTGTTATTGATCGGTGAGTTTGAATTGTTTTATAATTTTGTTTTATCAGTTGGGGGTTTTGTTGTTTTGTGGGTGTTATTGAGATATTGTTTAACCTTATTTGTTTAACTTTACAAGAGAATTTGTTCTCCTTTTCTCAATCATTCAATAAAACTATTCAGTTTCTTTTATTCTATTTCATAAATCTCTTTCCATTTTGGGGAGGCCCTTACACGGTTTCTTGTTCTTCGTGTGGAAGGAGAGAAGAATGTCATAATTAAAGAAGAAATGTTATCATCATAAGGAAAGATAAATGGGAATTTGAATAGTGAAATTTGGATTTAATGCATTTTGAAATGTGAAATCTGCTTGTTAAAATAGATGTGTTGGTGTCCTGAAATATCTGCTTTATTAATTTTTTATTGCGATGGAGACTTCTCATTTGAGTAGAAGCANAATTGTATATTTAAAGCTTTATGGTACTCTTCTCATATAATATNAACTTGTGCAAACACTACTAAAGTATTCTTGTTNTAGGTATAAACATGAGCCACTGACCATTTAAATATATCATTATTAATTTACCATTTCACTTTTTGCACAGTCGTTTATATATTATGTTACTGCAGTTTACTTGTGTNAATGTATTTTGCATATTGATCTGAGTTGTTGAAAAAGTGTTGTGATCTCATTGATATTCTTGTGATTTTGCTACCGTTTTAATCACTTTGTATTAAGTAGCTTGCTGCCAAACACTTTCATTTTCATTTTATATTTCCCTTGTGAAATGTGCCATTATTTAATTGGTGCCATATTATGAACTTTGCTATTTCAAGATGTGCATAAGTTGTTATTTTATACAGAGCAAAAGGATCTAGAGGTGAATCAGCATAAGAACAAAAAGTAGATGAGCTTTCTTTCACAGAATTAAGAGATAAACTAATTGTCCTGGATCCTCTCAATAAAAAGAACATCATCAACATTAATCAAGTTGAATACATTGAAGAGCTGAAGCAACTTTTAGAGAATGAAGAGATACTTGCTCATGCTCCAATTAAGCAGCATTGGACAACGAGCAGTAGGAGTCCCTTGAGTCCTACTTCAAGCTAATTTGAGGATGATATATTTTCTTGGGTAATAAAACTCTTTCCTCGATAATTGTTTCATATAGATAGTTCCGAATTCTTTATTAAGTCAGGATGGGTGAACTTGTATTACTTGGTCATATGAAGTAACATAGCTTCATGTTTATCACGATGATTGTACTTCCTTTTGTTTTCATGTTTTGTATAATGAAACTTTTGGCGGTTTATTTGAGATTTTATTAATTTTTTCATTTGTAGAGAAAAGATGAAATGAAGTTTTTTAAATGAAAAACTTTAGCAGCTTCATCATTGGGAGTACTGACTAACTCAATAGCCTTTTTGTAATTCTAGTGTCTTAAAATTGATATTGAACTTGAATTATTTTTGTTATGGATACATTGTATTTAGGACGTATATAATATGTTGTCATTAGAACTTTGGGAACTTGTGCTATTTCGGTATCACTTACAAGGTTTGTTGTTCATTTTTTAGCTAAGAAATATATGTAGTAATATGGTGATTTTTTGTATTAGGAACTCAAATGATTAGGGATCTCATTCATCCAGTTGGGAGGGAGTCAAATAAAATTGAATCCCAAAAGAGGCAGATTCAAGATTCATAATTAGAAGATTAGTGCATTTTTTTTACCTTAGAAAATAGGCATATTTGATGTAAATACTGATTTCCCAGCAAATGTTGTCTTGGGAGTAATATACGCACCACATTTATGTTTGTTAACCTGTAAGCATCTAACAACCATATGATTATAATTTATGCATTTTATGTTTTGAGTTTCGACAAAAGCTCTTATGAATGTATGAGTATTCATTATTCATCAATTATTATATTATTGTGTGATTGATTATGAAGGTTTGAACATCTTTTTGTCTCTTTCAAGGATATTGAAAATCATATTTTCTTGTCGTGACTAAGGATAACAAAGGATTAGGTGAATAATATTACTCCCGATCTGATTCGCAATATAAAAAATTTATTCATACTTGTTATGCTGAAAATTCATTAAAAACATTTATAAATTTATTCATACCAATGTTTTAAAAGACTTATTGGACATACAAATGATACTCAGGAATTGTTGNTGACATTTATATCGAACTCCGTCNCCAAGGAAACATTCTTTGTAAAACTCATTGTGTAGAAAAAGCATTGGGAGCAAAAGNCAAATAAGTGGAGAGTTCAGACAAAGTTTNTGCACACAGGGTTCAACCATGAAAATGACATTGATTTTTAAGTGAACCAATTTTTTTTAAGACTTATTGGACATACAAGTGATTTTCAGGCATTGATTATCACATTTATATCAAACTTCATGGTCAAAGAACAATTCTTTGTAAAACTCATTGTGCAGAAACAACACTGAGATCAAAGACCACATAAGTGGGGAGTTTAGGCAAAGTTCTGAACACAGGGGTCAACTGTGAAAATGACATTGATTTTTAAGTGAACCAATCTTTT
>NC_028358.1:19443791-19448174 GCF_000741045.1 Vigna radiata var. radiata | reverse complement strand
TACACACAGGGTTCGACTGTGAGAATAACATTGATTTTTAAGTGAACAAATATTTTGTTTAAGACTTTTTGGACATACAAGTGATTTTCGGGCATTGATTATCACAATTATATCGATCTCCATGGCCAATGAACCATTCTTTGCAAAACTCATTTTGCAGAAAAAGTCTTGGAAGCAAAGGCCAAATAAGTGAGGAGTTCAAGTGAAGTTTCTGCACACAAGGGTCAACTATGATATCATTGATTTTTTTTAAGTGAACCAATTATTTTTAAGATTTATTGGACATACAAGTGGTGTTCACCCATTGAATATCACATTTATATCGATATGCCTGAACATCACTTGTATGTCCAATAAGTCTTAAAAAAAATTGTTCACTTCGAAATCAGTGGCATTTTCAAAGTTGACTTGTCTATGCAAAATTTTTTCCTAAACTCTCCACTTATTTAGTCTTTGCTACCAATGCAATTTCTACACCATGAGTTTATTAAGATGAATTTTGTATTGATTAAAGTGAATTTGTAGACACACTCATTAAATTATATATAGGTATGTATAGATATACAGGTATTGGTTAAAGTGAATTTAAAAAAATATAATAAAATTAAGTGCAAATTAAATATTTTGTAGTTAGATAAAATTATTATTTAAAATTTAAAATTGTTAGACTAATTTAATGAAAATAAAATTATCTATTAATTTTTGCGTGGAAGGAATTCTTGTGTGGAAGGAAAGAGGATTTCAATCAAATTAATGAATTAAAATTTTAACGCAAATATATCAAAGCAATTAACGTCAAACATTGTTTGCTATATAGATGATGTATATGGAAAATGAAAACTTTATTATCATAACAATGTATTTTTCATTATGATTGTAAGAGTAGTATCAAAAAATCTACAAAATTTCTGTATTTTTTTATTTTTGTAATTTATGAAGATCATTTTGAATCGCGATGTATGGCCCGAAGACCATTGAAAATTGTTGAAGAAAGACCACACGTAATATCCCTTCATATTTTGCTCTATTCCTATAATAATGAAATGAATATAAATTAAAAAAAGATCAAACAACATATATAAGAGCTGGATAGGAATAAGAGTTAATAATTACGTTCAACATATCACAATAACTATATCATCTTTAATTAGTTGAGCATCCTTTAATGCACGTATAAAATATATAAAATATATAAAATATATCCTACTATCAATTTTGACATTTGTTCAATATTTTAAGTACAAAATCTCTAAATGGGATGATTTTTGTTTTGTTGGAAGATAGACTCAAAGAACTTTCTAAGGACTACTAACTCATAAATTTTAGACATTTATGCTAGTCGCAAATAATTTCTCAAGATCAACTTTTTATCTATATTTCCTAGATGGTTACTCTCAATCTCTCTTTAAGTTTTACGTTGTGCATAGATTAAAGGGTAAATACTTAGACTGAAGCAAAGGAAATTGTTAAACAAAAGATACAAGGTCTAATTCAGTAGTTAATAATATATAAAAAGCTATAGCAACTATGAGGTATATTAAAATAAAAAATTTGGATGTTGATGTAACAACTAGCTTTGATATAAAAAGCCATGTCAATAAATTACAAATAATTGACAGATGAGATATTACTTAAGTTAAGTTTGAGATTACCAACCTGATCATCTCAACCTGATCATCTCAACTAGCTTTGAGCGTGAAATCTTAAATCCGGCACTAGCAAGTGCATCAACTCTTACCGATGCTTCTATAGTTTTGAATGATTTGTTCTGCACAATAAACAAATTCAGTAAAAGTCTAACGGACACAAATATCAAGTGAAGTTGAGCTCAATTTAATACTACACCTTGGTGGTTCATAATCAAGAGAAATTAATGGTATCTTGGTGCAAGTTACAGGAACATTACGAACCTGAATAACAAGAAAGCAGCCAGAATGCTATTTAAGATTTCTCTAATATCTTTTTAGTTTATTATTTCTAAGTTGTATTGGATTAGAACCTAAAACAAAAACAAAACATGAAAATTGACCCTGAAACACACCAAAATATTTGAACTTGTTAGCCTAGATATTTTTGGAATGGATTTATATTATTCTTATAAATGAACTTAAGCAATATTATCTATATGAATATAAATAATTCTATAATATTTTATTTTTGAGCACTCTGTCATACTACAATCATAGATTTTTGGAAACAAAGTTCATATCCAGGTCAATGCCAATCATACATTAACTATTACAATCACAAATATTCCTTATGAGAATGAGATGTTTACATAAGGTACCTTAACCAAGGTTGACATAAGAAACTCAACCAGTTCTGGCACAAAAAATTATTTGCACACCCTGTTCTCCCTGGATAACAAAGGTAACAAAGTCAAGTTTCCTAAAATATGTGTGGGCTGCTGTACATGTACACTGTAAAGTCAAACAGAACAAAATGGTAAAATAAAACTCAAAATAAAAGCAAACAAGAGCTACAGAAGTCATACTTCTGAATATTGTTTTCTTGACAGATTTGACTCTTTTTTATTTTGACACTGATTTGATTCAGTTTGGATCCATCCTAAGAATAATCTTCATATTAAATGCTCTCTATTCATATAAGTAGAAAGAAAATAAAAATATTGACTCATCAAACAAAAAGAGAAGTCATTAAGTTAGAGATAAGAGCATATTAAAGAAAAATCTTTTAGTATGTACAAGCCAAGAGAAGACAAGGAAATTAGAACAAAATCAGCAAGTATAAAAACCATACAATGAAAAAGTCACGTAATAATCTTAACTTTCCATGGGATATGTCCAATGCAGACTTTGTTTACGTAGATCTTGTTTCAAAGTAGCCACCTCCTGGAACAATGATATATTATTAAAAAACAAAAAGATAGAGTAATTNTAAACTAATTTAGTGTCAAGCCTAGCATTTAAAAAATATATATAAATGCTCTCGAATGTCTCTATCTATTGGTAAGGCATGCTCTCCTAAAACATTTTGCCTAGAATCTTTATCATTTACTCACGTTCTCGATTTCTACCTTTCCAGCCAATTTCTAACTCAACAAGAATATGAATTCCAACATATATAAATTGCAGCAGCAAGCTATATTTATCTAAAACACAAAATAAGCTCAAATAGCCTAATCAATTATAAAAACCAACAAAATTAAAATTATTTGTTTTCTATGAAGCACAATAAATAAAAATATAGGAGGCATCAATGAAAAGGGCTTGCGTAAAACTTCAATTTCTTCTTTAATTATGACATTCTTCTCTCCTCCCACGCGAAGAACAAGAAACCGTGTAAGGGCCTCCCCAAAATGGAAAGAGATTTATGAAATAGAATAAAAGAAACTGAATAGTTTTATTGAATGATTGAGAAAAGGAGAAGAAATTGTCCTGTAAAGTTAAATAAATAAGGTTAAACAATATCTCAATAACACCCATAAAACAACAAAACCCCCAATTGGTAAAAAAAATTATAAAACAATTCAAACTCACCGATCAACAACAAACGGTTGTCCAAAGGAACGGTCCAACGGCGGCGTAATGGCGGAAAACGCTTTTGGTGGTCGTTGCTTCCAAACGGTGGAACTGTGGCGAAATGTCCTCCGGTGAACGGTGGCGGTCCCGGAACAGTCAAAACTCACTCAAACCATGGTTCTTCTCACCGCAACACAACTCTGGGTGCTTCTTCTCTCTTAGGGTTCTCTCCAACCCAAAGTGATATTCTGATTCTAAAATTCCAAAATTAAAACCCGTCACTTGAAACACCAAAAACCCTTAATTTCCACGTCATTTTCCTTTTCGTATTTCTTGTACATATGGACCAATGACACCGTGAAACGTGGCGGTGTCAAAAATTTGTCAAAAGTTAGATGTCAAAGTATCATTATCCACATAAACAACAAGTAAAATACAACCTAGACTTCCATAATGGAATAAACAATGAAGATGCTTATCGAATGTTTTGATGATCACAAATTCAACTCATTTAACACTAATATGCTGTCAAAGTCAAAAGGATAAAGAAAAGTATACTTAGTATTGTTAGAATTGGTCAAAAGAGATTTTATCTAATGAAAATCTATGAAGGGGAGAAGATTAAGGAAATCAACAAATTAAATAGAAAATAAATTAATATATATAAGAGAAAGAATAGATGATAAAAGATGTAGAGAAGAAAAAGAGAAACGCAGAGTAAAAATAAAGAAAGAGAGAAAAAGTGATATTGTAATTTTATTTTTTATCATTAATACATTTGCAGTGAAATCTAAAGAGTTTTATTTTGAGTGTCATTATTTCGCATTTATATTTTTCTCACAAATCTGATTAAGAGGAATTGTGCATAATTTCCTAACAACTGGTATCAGAGCCGGTTGCC
>NC_028358.1:19407862-19440501 GCF_000741045.1 Vigna radiata var. radiata | reverse complement strand
ACAGAGAAGGAAAAGGAGTCCATGGCTGAAATTCCATATGCTTTAGCTATTGGAAGTTTAATGTATGCGATGGTCTGTACAAGGCCAGACATTGGTCATGCAGTAGGAGTTGTTAGCAGGTTTATGTCAAATCCAGGTAAAGCTCATTGGGAAGCTGTTAAATGGATTTTGAGATATCTACGAGGCACTATAGAGAAGTGTTTGAACTTTAGCAAAGGAGAGTTGAAAGTACAAGATTACGTAGATGCAGACTTTGGAGGTGAAGTAGATCACCGAAGAAGTACTACTGGTTACATTTTCACTGTTGGTACTACAACTGTTAGTTGGATGTCACAGGTGCAAAAGATTGTTGCTTTATCCACTACAGAAGCTGAGTATGTAGCAGTAACAGAAGCTAATAAAGAATTAATATGGCTTCAGGGATTGTTAACAAAGTTGGGATTCATCCAAGAGATTAATGTTTTGCACACTGATAGTCAGAGTGCAATACATCTGGCACAGAATTCAGCATTTCACTCTAGGACAAAACATATTGATGTTCGTTATCACTTCATTAGATCTTTGCTTGAAGATGGGGTGCTAACATTGAGAAAGATTCTCGAAAGTAAAAATCCAGCAGACATGTTAACAAAAGTGGTAACCATTGACAAACTGAAATTGTGTTCAACTTCAGTTGGCTTGCTACAATAATAGACTACAGAAGATTGGTGGTGTAATGACTAAGGTGTGAAGACAAATTAAAATCAGTCTTCAAGTGGGAGATTGTTAGAATTGGTCAAAAGAGATTTTATCCAATGAAAATCTATGAAGGGGAGAAGATTAAGGAAATCAACAAATTAAATAGAAAATAAATTAATATATATAAGAATAGATAATAAAAGATTTAGAGAAGAAAAAGAGAAACGCAGAGTAAAAATAAAGAAAGAGAGAAAAAGTGATATTATAATTTTATTTTTTATCATTAATACATTTGCAGTGAAATCTAAAGAATTTTATTTTGAGTGTCATTATTTCGCATTTATATTTTTCTCACAAATCTGATTAAGAGGAATTGTGCATAATTTCCTAACAAGTATAACAAAATTAGGATTATTTCATAAACTCCCTTTTCACCAATTATCATATTACTTTATAATTAAATACAAATCATATGATTGAGGAATTCAAACAAGTTATTCTAAGAAAACTAAGTCATGATACCGAATCCAACAAATGAGGACCCGAGAGATTTACTTTATGTACTCCCAATTTCTTCGGGAACCCCTCAAATCTTCAAAATGACTATTTATCTTTTGAAAATGTCACTTTCAAATTACATATTCCAGGGAAAAGAAAAGTTTTTCAAAACTTTCGGAATAAGATTTCTGAAATATGATTTCTTAGAACAGAATTATCAGAACCCATAAAATATATCCGCAATGAGTTTTTTTTTTTTTTCACATTTTTTCTCATTCTCTTTCGTGTAATGTTCTCCCACTCTTTTTCAGCAGCTGTGATGGCAACAGTAACAGCCACAGTTGTAGCAGTAGTGGTGTGATGCAACAATAAAGAATATTTTGGTCTTTTTCTCTTATTGTAAGTTACAATTAGTAATTAGTGATTGTAAGAGAAGCAATAGGATTTGTGTTATTTTTTAAGATGGATTTGAGAGACTCTGTCAATAGATTTCGATAGATTTAGATAGATTTGAGGATAAAATTTGTATTGTTTTTTTTTATGATTTGAAGTAAAAATATTGGATTTGATAATAAAATTTGTGAATATTTATAATTGATTTGACTAATGTGATCAATTAAAAAAATTAATAAATTATTATTTATTTATTATTATTAATGATTATAAATATTAAAATGTCGATGTATTATTTGATAATATTATAATAAAAATTATTTGCATTAAAGCACGTTAAAATTGATTCCAACTTTTTTTTTTCATATCAGGGAATTAATTAGTAACGAATTGATTCCATGACCACGAAATTAGTTCTAGATTGCATGAGAATTGATTCACTTCGATAGAATACTCTTTTTTTTTTTCTTTATCTCCAATCAGAATTAAAAATCATGGTTTTCTAAAAATGTAACCACACAATATATTTCATTAAAAGTTGCTAATCATGAAGCACGTAATAAGGATATAATTATATTATATTTTTATCTTTGTTACCCTCTAATCCACTCAGTTAAAGAAAGATCCAAAAATCCTTACATCCCATTAATCCTCTTCTCATCTAACTCTCAAATATGCGTAAATCATTTCTTCCTTATCCTTAATTACATAGTCTTACCCCAAAGGAACGCAGCATAAATCTAAATGTGTAAAATCGAGTTTACATGAGCTCATTTTCTCACAATTTAAACGATTCTTATCATTCTTTTTACGAAGCCTTGTTTATAATATTATAATCTTTTTCTAATTAGAGCATACTCAATTATGGAAGTCTCATAATCTTTAGTAGCCAATCATATTTAGTAATTTAATGCATCTTAATAATGAAAAATGCTTTTGAAGATTAAAAACAAATTATGATTAAAAGTTAATAGAATAGATGTAATTAACCTTTGCTAATCTATTTTTATTCCACAGTTAATTTAAATGCAAAAGTCAATTTCCTCCCTTTATAATTGTACTATAAAAGTATTGATTATTTTAATCAATCTAAACACAATAGTTTGTCTTTAAAACAACTTTTCACATGACATATACAAACTATAGTTATCAAACTCTCGAGTTAACTCTTAAACTCTTACAAGTTTACATTCCCAAACATGGCTTCCGGGTTAACTCGAAAGTAAACTCCTTTCTACATAAACTCGATAGAATTAATTGTGAAATCGATAGGATCGTGTAGAATCTCGAATTTGGAACGATTCTACAAGCTTGAAAGAGAGAAAAATTAAAAAAAACAAAATGATTTGATTTTTTTTATTATATATTTAATGAAATACATCAAAATTAATGACAATGATCCAAGTATTTATGTTTTACAATATTTATTTTTATGAACTATATATTTATAAATTTTATTTATTTAAAGTTATATAATTTTATAGACTTATTTGAATTAAGATATTATTTATATAGTATTTTTTATCTCAAGTAAACTCGAGTTTATGAGTTGAGTTTACGAGTCGAGTTTACGAGACTCTCACGAATTTATGTAAATCCGCGAGTTTGATAACCTTGATATAAACATTATATAACAGTAACTGATTATATATATATATATATATATATATATATATATATATATATATATATATATATATATATATATATATATATATATATATATATATACTCATTATTATTATAAGCTTTAAAAAGTAATCAATATTCAATTAATAAAATAATCTCTTGGATAATATGTATTATCATTGGGCTATTTTCTGATACAAAACAAGTTGTTGAGGACCTTTTTCACCAGACATCCCGAATTGAATGAGCTGGCACATGCTTCATGTATTAACAGTTACAAAACTTCCAACCACATGGCAATAGGAAAGACAAATATAATATAAATACATGCCATGAAGAGTGTCCTCGTGCCTCATCATGAAGGAAGCTCACTGCTGTCATTAACGAAACCAAAATCCCCAAAAAGACCCTGCAACATGGAAGAAAATCAGACAATAAATTCTTATCCACTATGGTCCCTCAAAAACATCCGTAATAAATCCAGAAATAGAAGATATGAAATAAATTTACTCTTACTCATCACATAATCTGGAAATCCATATTATATATTCATATTAGGCCCCAAAGAAAAAATAAACTTTTTCCACATCATTTCATCATCATATTCTAAGATAGCCCAGAAGATGCTACCCCACAAATAATCAGGTCTCTAAATTCCATTCGAAAAAAAAATGTTACAAAAAATAGCCACTTGTAGTTTAAGATTTAATCGATTTATTTTCTCATACAGTAAATTAAGAAACCTCTACCAATTTCTTACATATAGCCGAACAAAAACGATCAAAGATCATACCATGCCATCATTGATTGCATATGCCACACAGTAGTGCTCCTGAAAATCAATAGTACAGAAAGAAAATTTAGATAGTAGTGGAAGAAATAAACGAGGAACTCTTCACTTTTGATAACAAAGCATGTGTTGGTTATGGGTCATGTCACCAATTGCTTGCATTAAACTTCTACCAGTGCCATAATATAGAAAATGATCAAAGTGTGCATATTATAACACCGCACCCCATAGTGAATTCAAAACTATATTCCAAATCAAGCAATTCAGAAATATTTCAAATTGTGTAATTCAAAGATATTTCAAAATTGGGTAATTCCGAATTTACTTAATCTGTGCTATATTTAAGATTACTCAATCCAAAACATAGTTCCACATCACATAATCTGGAAATGTTCTGGATGGCCTAATCCAGAATACAGTTTTGAAAAAAAGAAATTCCAGATTTCTAGATCCGTAACCACTAAGATAATAATACAAGCTTTCATAAACAACAGAATGTCTTCTTGGATGGATTGTTCCGGAACATGTAATCTGGAAGGTCTTTGACATGTTCCAAAAGGAATGAGGTTTTCTATTTAGGTAATGGATAAGGGTATTTTATTATATGCACTTCAGCTATGGGTTGCCAGAAGAAACTTTAGGGGTGGAGGAAGAAACTATGGACAAGGTTTTTCTACTATGACCACTGATTCAATTGATTCCTAGATAAACACGAGGACACCCGCAGCTCACCCCCAATTCAAAAGAGAGAGCAAATCAACTCTGATCTAGTCCCGTCCTTCAGAGCCCCAGCAAAATTTATAAGACAGTTTTTATAGCACCTAACAGCAGGAATAAGAAAAGGAGTCACCTGCATCATGTACCACTCTTCGAATTCATCAAACAACTCCAGCCGTTCGATCCTAACAGTAAAGTATGAAAAATTAGTTTATTTTGACATAACTTACAAAAACAACAGGTTAGCAATCAGAGTAGAAAAAAAAAAAAAACATAAGAGGGATGGGGAATCAGGGAAAAACTGCCTTCTGTACAAAGATATACTTTAATACGTGATAGAAATCAAATAGTCCCATCATAAGATACTGGTGGAACATTATAGAGTTAAAATCTTAATGGGAATAAAAGGCCAGACAAAAGGCCCCAATAAGAAAGAAGCCAAGAAATGGAAACCACTTAAAGTCATAATTCCTTTCTTCATAGTGTCTCGCCACCTTCTGCATTATTCACCCTGACATTTGGAAAGCTAGTCGTGTTAAGTCTAATTTAAGTTTTCAGTATTTTGTTACTTTTATTGATAATTATTCCAAATGCTCTGGGCTGTTTTTAATGAAAAATCGTTGAATTATTTTTTATATTTCAATCCTTTTATAATGAAATTAAAACTCAGTTTGGAATTTCTATCCTAACTTTACGAAGTGATAATTGCCATGCATACCTTTCCCATTCTTTTAAACATTTTATGGCTTTCATGGCATTCTTCATCAAACTTCACGTGCTTATACATTTCAACAAAATGGAGTGGTTGAGCCCAAGAATAGACATCGTGTCGAAACAACTTGCACACTTTTAATTCATGGTGAGGTTTCTCAACATTTTTGGAGTGATGTTATTCTTACTGCATGTTATCTTATTAACCGCATGCCATCTTCAGTTTTAAATAACAAAATTCCTTATTCTATTTTATTTCCTCATGCACCTCTACATCCCTTACCTATTAAAGTTTTCGGGCCTACATGTTTTATCACCATTTTAGTTCTAATCTTGTTAAGTTATCTCTTAGATCACACAAATATGTTTTTTTAGGATTTACTCGATCACAAAAAGGATGTAAGTGTTTCTCTCCTTCTCTTAATCGCTATTTTATTTCGACATATGTCACCTTCAATGTTTAAGGACCCTTCTTCTTGTTCTTCTTCTAATGTGTCTCCGCCTACTACAATTAGCATTCCTCTTGTCTGTGATCCTCTAACTGTGCCTAGTCTATCGTCAGTTGCTACTCAGATGCTAATTGGGTAGGATCTTCTTATGATAGAAGATCTACTTTCAGGTATTGTCTCCATTAGTGATAACTTGATCTCTTGAAAGAACAAGAAAGGTTAAAACCACTTTGGCGTCCCTGTTTTTGTTATGTTTTCCCAATTGGATCCCTGTCTTTTAAAAACTCTCAATTAAGTCCCTTTAAGTGTTAATTTGAAACAAATCAAACCTTCCCGTTAAAAATCGTTAACGGTGTTAATTTTTTGTACAGATGGAAGGGTGATGTGTCGATTTTTGCCACATCACTTCTCCTACGACTGAGTTATCTTTTCCAACCACACAAACCTAATTTCTAATGAAACCCTAATCGCCGCCGCCGTGAGCAGACCCAGATTTCCAGTTCCTTTCGAAATTGGTAATGCTGTCGTTCTCTTTAATTGCTCCTGGAACAGACGAACTATCATCATCATTTTTCACTCCATTACATTTCTTAGAATCAGAGGGCAGAGCACCAAAAAAGGGATTCAAGAACCCTTCCACTGTAAAAAATAATCAGATCTAATAAAATCAGAAAACCCATTTGGGATGCACAGCGGATATTTCTTTCGAAGAGGATTGATGGTTTGAATGGTGCTTCCATGGAGCTCGAAGAAAAACTTCTGAATGCGAAAAAGGAATGCGCGAACCTGGAATTGGATTTTCTGCTTCTGGGTTTGTTTGTTGCAGGTCTGGTTTTGATGCAGGTGGTGGCGCAGACTCGTGAAGATGCTTCACGGTTTCCATGGAGTTTGGGAGTGGAGGAGGTGCTCGCAGATGATAGAAAGCGCGGCGGCCATGGTGCGATTTGGTAGAGAACTCTGTTGTTTGGGATTTTTAGGTTGATGAAGATGAAGGAGAAGGAGGCCTCGTGACCTGCGACGGCTAACAGAGGAGTTCGGCAAAGCTTTGGAGGTCGGTGATGGAGGAAAAGATGAATGCAGCGGTGCTTTGATGGGGGCTACCGGTGGCTTCTGCGGTGGAGATTGAGAGAGTGGTGGTCGTCGTTGATGGTTGAATGCGTGTTGATCTGTTGGGGTACGACTGCCGACGACGGATCTGGTGCGGCGGCTAGGGTTTGATGGGAAGGGTTTGGTGCGGCGGCTAGGGTTTGGAAATGGCCATGGAGGAGTTGGAGTGGGANAGGAGGCAGAGAAATCAGACNGCCACGTGNTCAAAAATCGACACATCACCCTTCCATCTGTAAAAAAATTAACACCGTTAACGATTTTTAACGGGAAGGTTTGATTTGTTTCAAATTAACACTTAAAGGGACTTAATTGGGAATTTTTAAAAGACGGGGACCCAATTGGGAAAACATAACGAAAACAGGGACACCAAAGTGGTTTTAACCAACAAGAAACAAAGTATTGTAACAAAGTCTAGTACAGAAGCATAATATAGAGTCATGGTCTCAGCCACTTGTGAACTTGTTTAGTTTAAACAATTTCTTAAAGAGTTACAATTTGAAAATGTCACTCAAATGACACTCAAATATAACCAAGATGAAATACTCTATTTGTTCATGTATGTAAAGAAAATCTTATTCAAATATATAACTTTTATCGTTTTTATTTGTATCGATTTACAAATTTTAAGTGTTTAATATAGATCATTACTAACTCAGTGTGAGATTTGTCAAAGAAAAGATATTTGTTTGAATCCACTGAAGATCTTGACTTCTCCCACTTTATTGTTCCCATTTGTATTCCCACCAACCATATACTCAAGAGTTTACACAATGTTTTAGAAACTGGATTGGACCTTAAATTGGTCAAGCCCCCAATTCATGGACTGATTGGTTTGACTCTCATTCAAAGCAGTGATGGAAAATAAATATATTACACATGGATGTAAAGTAGCAAAACAAAAGCCAAATAACAGTGTAATGCAAAGTAAATTTAGAATATAAAGGAAGCATCTCACGACATCAGTAGTACTTTATTAGAATATTTAAGTATCTTAGATTACCTTTTAGAAGTCATTTCCATATTTCATTATATTTCCAGATTTATTTCCTTATTTGATTTTATTAGGATTGGTAGTCATTTCCGTATTCCACTATATTTCCAGATTTATTTCCTGATTTGATTTATTATGATTGGAATTCTATAATTAGAATAAGTGTGAATGTATTGTATTTTGCATCAACATTATAAACGATAACAGAGACCAAGAGTATCATGCATTGCATGTAACTGACTTACAAGTGGTCAGGGTATTTGTTGTTGTTTGCTGTCTCTATTCTCTCTTTACTTTCTCACTCTAAATCCACATAATTTCAACTAGATATGCAATACCTTTACTAAGATTTGTTTCATCACTATTCTACCACTAAGTTCCCAAATATCAGGAGCTCCTCCCCGTTTCCATCATTAGTTCTTCCTGTTAGAACATTAGTCTTAGTAGTCAGCTTGGCCTTGAATTGGTAGTATGAGCATTTGACCTCATTATCAACACTACAAGCTCCACTCTCATCCATCTTGGAGCTATGCAAACTTGCCGGATATGTGTTATTTTTTCCTGAATAGACAGCAATGATCAGTGGCCACCATGGGCTGCAGTGACCAGATAGCTTGTGATAGTGGCAAGCAGTTTTCAGGTTTGAATTGTATGCCTTTTTTTTTCAGTTTGTAGGAGATTTTTTTGGAGATGCGTGTGCTGGTTATGCACATCATCTGATTGACTTTTGCCTTACAGTACCAGTTTGGTCAGGCCCAGCCCCTATCTCCTCTATTCACCACTTGTACATGGTTGGCTCCACTGGTGTGTTGTTTTGTTTAGTGATCAAATTTTTCTCTGTTTATCTATTGATGTATTATGGAAGTTTCTTACCACTTCTTACTTTGTCTCTAGTTTTTCAATGTTTTAACTGAGGGAGAAATTTTGAATGTTTGTTGAGCAATAAGGAGTCATACCAGTGGACTGGAGACTTCTCCAACCAATGATCACTCCAATTGTGATCGTTTGCCCACATGAATCGTACTAGTAGTAACTTATGTGGGCACTCACACCAGCCGTATCTTTGTCCAAGAGATGTAGTCTTGCCCTTATGCTTGTTCCACACCCAGCTTTCTATCCTAGACCGTCTGCCCCCTTTCCTAGTCTCAGATACAGTCCAGCCACAACTTTAGTCCAACATGCTACCACCTGTCACCATGTTACATTATTATTTTATTTTAGTGTGCTTTAATTTGAAGAGAAGTGTCACAATATCTAGAAAATAAATCATGATTTTTTTATTTTTTATTTTTTTGTACCTTATAACGTTTAGAGTATCTTTGATGATTATTATGAATGGTTTTCATATATCATTATATTTCCTTAATTGTATCGTTATTTGATTGATATAATGATTTGCAAACATGAAATAAAGGTTAAATCTGTACCACAATGTATCCCACCAATATAAATAAGAAATTTTATTTATTGGTGGTCTCTTCGATCTTTTATACCTCCTGTTTCTACCTAAGTGGCCATAATTTCATCAGAAAACATATTAATGGCAGTAAAATCCTAATGTTACTTTTTTCTTTGGTGCCTCCAGGCACACCCATTGGAATCATTTGTAAAAGAGCCTTGGGAAAAACACACCACAAAAGCTAGGTAGTTGTCATTGTGGGAGAGTCCAAATCCTTATAATCCAGACACTAGAATATACTTCCATTGTGGGATTGCTGGCAAACACTGCAATGCTGACATTACCGCTGGCACTACTTATTTGAAGCTAAGAGGCAGCATAGAAGGGTCGGATACAAAATTATATGAACCTAGAGAGAGCCACAACACAACAAAAGCTAGTTGTTGTAGTTGGAAATTCCAAGTTGATAGGAACCACACCACGTACACAGTAGAATCCCATACTCAATCGCACCCTATATTCAAGAGGAGTGTTTGAAACACTCTTATAGGCTAAAATTTATTGGAAATTTGGAAATTATAAAATCAGGAGGGTTACTCAATGAGTTGTGGGATCCACCAAATTTTGTAATTTCCAACAAATTTCAACCATTGAGAGGGTTCAAAAGGATGTGTTAGAGAATGTATTCATAGCATTACTTTATATTTTAATACTCACTGTATAAGATAGATAAATACGTATAAGCACACAAGTGAAAAGTCCATATCACTAAAGGAACATGTATCAAGTACCAACTATTAGCTAGTTGCCTCTTGGAACAAAACACCAGCAAACACAGCTTTCGTAAATCTAATACACAGGCTCCCAGGTTCTATCATAGTACCTGCGTCTCTCTTGAGCATCAATAAAATCATTGTAAACTCTCAGCATGTCCCACGCAACAGATTTCTGACGCCCACACATAAAACAAACAGAAAGTATGATATTATGTTAATGATATATACTATAAATACAAATGAAGACCACATCATGTTTTATAAAATTGAAAACAGCATCAATATTATGACTTGAAATGGAAAAAAAGAGTGAAATATATGAACAGTAAGAATTCTGAAAATGTGCTTCTAATATGACCGTTTATGCAATCCATCACACCAAGAGAATAAAAATTGTAGCAAAGTGGCATCAAGTCCCCTGGGAGCCACTTGATCCCAGGATCAAATATCTGCTATGCCCATTTTCTGCACTTCAGCCTACAATCCCTCTCCCAATCAAATCACAACCCTTGCAAGTAAAAAAATTGAATTCGGAGAACATAATAGAAGTGCAAGTAATATGTCTATACTTCTCTGATAGTGTATATCATGTATAGGTCCTACTGTGAGTAGTATGGACAAGCAATTAGTTTAGAGCTACTCTTTTGTTAGTTATAACAGCTGTTGAGTTACTTGCAACAGCAGTCAGTCTGTTAGACCAGAGCTCTACCCATGTACCTTTCTGTAAACCCAAATCAACGGCAATGAAATCATTGACATTATTCTCTTTCCAAATTCTATAATCTTCTACTTTGTTTATTCACTAGAATTTTCTTAGCACAGGTAGAGGTCCTCCTAGTGCATAGATTGTCGCTGAATTGAGAATTACAAGCCTGAACAGCCCTCAACTATGATAAAAATGATAATTAATTTAAGATAACTAATAGCTACAATGACAATTTAATATCAATAACAAAGGATCTCTAAATGAGAATTTTCCATCCTATTTTGAAGAGATTCAAATTAATAACTGCTTCTAGTTTTGTCTACTGTGTTCTCAGAATATTCATGCCTAAATAACTCCCTTAAAATGTACAAGAAAGAAACACCAAATAATATTTTCTAACAAAAGTTACAAATATACCTGCCATCCTTGGTCCAGAAATAATTTTTCCTTCGCATGTAAAGTTGGTGTATCATAAATACCCAACAGAGCACAACCTCGAGACTGATGCAAAACAGGAAAGACAAATTATATTATAATTTTATGCACATCATATATATATATATATATATATATATATATATATATATATATATATATATATAACTACAGTTTCATACACATCAAAGATATTTTTAATTAATAGTTTTAGTTTAATACACATCAAAGGTATTTTTAATTAATAATCAAAAGTCATAAATCTCAACCTAAGATCACAAAAAAATCTTAAATGAGCCAATAACAAAAAATCCTAAATGAGGGAGAAAATGCGGCATCAAATTTTAAAAGTATTTAAACTTAGCAAGCTATCAAATCTAATAGAAGTTTTTACTTATAAATAAAAAATGATGTCCATAAACGAAGACCAGTCGTGGTCCATAGGAAAATATAGAGAAAATGATAGGGAAAAAAGAGGGGAAGAGGTGGTAGACAGTTATAATTGTATTGTTAGTATTATTAGTTTGGGTGGGAAATAAAGCTCCTATATAAGAGCTTAGGGGGGTGAGGAATATTTTACGCTTTTGAATTGATATATTGTGTAGATAGGATCACGTTTATCCTGTGGAGAGAATTTGACTCTCTTGGAGGTTGTTACAGTTGTGCAGTGGCGATACTGAATAGAGAATATACAGTTTATACTCTTTTTTCTGGTGTTTACGTTTGAGTGAGTGCATTGTAGATAGGTTTCCAATCCAGAAACCTATCAATTTGGTCCGACCTGCCGAATCAGCAAGAGATCGGAGAGAGATAGAGGGAAAATTAAATGCATTGGAAGGAAGAATGGAGGGGAGGATGAACGTGATCCAGGGACGAATGGAAACCTTAGAGACGACGGTGGATGGGTTGAAAGCGGAGATGACGGATTTATGGCAAGAACTTAGAGAGTTCATGCGAATGTTTAGAGAACGAGGATGAAATGTTGAGAGCCATCAGGAGGGAAGTCAAGATTCAGTGAATGGAATCCGAGGAGAACGAGGAGATGACGAAGAAGATACGAGTGGCGCGCAACCAAACTGGGTGAAGCGGGTCGAGTTACCAACCTTTGAAGGAATCGATCCGCTAGGGTGGATTTCTCGCGCAGAAAAATTCTTCGAAATCTAGAAGGTGACGGAGAGGGAAAAGCTCCGACTGGCTTACGTCTGCATCGAAGGGAGCATAAGTTACTGGTACCACTTCTGGAAAGAAAATACGCAGGCACCAACATGGGACGGGTTGCGGGAAGCTCTAATAAGGAGGTTTGGAGGCCGCGACAGAGGAACAATGTATGAGAGGCTAGCGGCGGTCAAACAGAACAGCACCGTCGACGAGTATATACAGGACTTTGAAATGTTAGTGGCAGACAAAGGACGTGTCGGAGGATCAGCTCCTGGGATATTTTTTTGCAGGTTTGCAAGGGGAAGTCAAAAGTCAGATTCGTCAGGTTTGCAAGGCGAGTCGAGGTGCGCGAACGCCGGGGAGGAACCAGCTAAACCAAACCTAAATAAATAAATAAATCTTTTTTTTTAATTTAAGTTTATTTAACATACTCTGCAATTTAATGCAAATCTATCCATTTCAGTAATATTGTCAGACAAAAAAAAAAAACAGCACCAAAATTGTAAAAACGACACTCCAGCTTGCTACCATTAACTGCACCCTTATAAATACAAACGCAGCACAATAGCAATTAGAGGGGGGAAAGTTGAAAAGTACATGTGTACCGTTAGATAGAGAAAAGAATTCCACTTTTGGGATGAGACATATCCAGGTAGACTAAAATTAATCGATGTTAATGTAACATCCTACTATTTTTATTAATTAATTATTATATTTGTGTTTGATAAATAAATATATAATAATTAATTAATAGATTAGTAGGATGATAGAATTAACCTGAAAAACATGGTATAGAAAAAAACTTTCAAATCCATACCTCCAAATTTCTCATCATCTGCTGCCCAAAAGCATCATCAGGGAGGATCTGTTAAGAATGTGTGCAAAAAAGATCCTACTTCATTCCCATGAAAGTAGTAGTCATAATAGAATATGAAGCTATGAAGGTTGTTACCTGCTCATAAAGAAAAAATATTGCTGTAGAAAACATTTGAGAAGCCCAACCAACAATTCTACGACTAGAATCTGGATCCAAGTAGATCAGAACACATTCTGAAATTATAAAAGTTGGCAGACTGATAACAATAACAGAATGAATCAATTTATCACTCCTCGGTCATGAAAAATGAGCATTAACAAAATTACAACTAAACTAAAATAGACACATATACACAGCTATGCAAATTAGGTTAAAAAAGCCAACAATACTAAATTAGTATCAAATCCCAGAAATAAAAAAGGGCACCTACATTTATATTACAAGTTAAAAGCATAAAACTACAGAAAGAAATGGGAAATTAAGAATTTCTACGGCTGAACTTGGTTCATTCTGGTCTTTTCCCATTTTCTTAAATAGATAATTGTAAAATGTGTTAAGGGACACAGCATCGTTTTCGAATTTAAAACTCAGAAGCATTATACTTAAGATTAAAAACAGAGCCATATATTTTGAAGGGCTTAAGAGACCCCTCCCATAATCTTTTATTTATAATGAAAAATTGATTCAAGAGCATATGGTAAGGGACTACACTAGACACCTAGTTTACTAGACACCTAGGTGTAGAACTAGGTATGACTATAGGTACAACTAATAAATTGTTTAACACACTACACCCTACTTAGGCTTAATGATAACACATAGATGTAGTGATTCTAACACTCCCCTCAAGCTAGAGCATACAAATTGTATGTTCCAAGCTTGGAACAAATAAACTCAATCTGAAGTCCCCTTAAGGACTTCATCAACATATCTGCAAGTTGGTCATTTGATCCAACAAACTCAGTACAAATTTCTTTGAACAACAATTTTTCCCAAACAAAAGTGACAATCAATTTTTGTGTTTAGTCCTCTTATGAAACACTAGATTTGATGCAATGTACAGAGTACCTTGATTATCACAGGACATCTTCATGGTTTGAACTTCATAGAAATTAAGCTCTCAAAGAAATTGTTTTACCCATATAGGTTACAAGTGAGAAGTTGATCATTTGATCCAACAAACTCAATACAAATTTCTTCGGACAACAATTTTTCCCAAACAAAAAGTGACAATCAATTTCTATATGTTTAGTCCTCTTATGAAACACTAGGTTTGATGCAATGTGGAGAGCAGCTTGATTATCACAATACATCTTCATGGTTTGAACTTCATAGAAATTAATCTCTTGAAATTGTTTTACCCATATAAGTTCGCAAGTGAGAGACACCATTGCCATATATTCAGTTTCAGTAGTTGATTGGGCCAATACATTTTTCTTACTTTTCCATGAGAAAACATTTCCTCCAAGAAAAACACTATCTTGTAATAGAGCTTTTGTCAGTGGGTGAGCCTGCCCAATCAGCATCACAATATTCAAAAACTTGGACATTTCCTTTATCTTCTTATAACAAACCTTGTCTTGGAGTCTTTTTGATATACCTTAGAATGCAGATGATGGCATTCCAATGGCCACTACATGGAGCCTGCATAAATTGACTAATCACTTAAACCGTAAAAGATAGATCACGCCCCATAATAGTAAGATAAATTGGATTTCCGACAAGCCACGTATATCATTCTAGATCAGGTAAATGATTCACATTTTTCCATTATTAGCTTTTGATTTTGGTCCATAAGACTATCTACTGGCTTACAGTCGAGCATGTTTGTCTCTTGTAGAATGTCAAGAGCATACTTTCTTTGAGATATTAACATATCTTTCGATTGAGCTACCTTAATGCCCAAGACATATTTAAGACTTCCAAGATCCTTGATTTGAAAATGTTTAAACAAGTACTCCTTCAATTGAGTAATTCCAACATCATCATTTACTATATCATTAACATAGACCATAAGGAAAATACATTTCCTAAGAGGGGGATTGCAATAAAAAATTGAATGATCTGCTTCACTATGATTTAGCCCAAAAGTTTAGACAATTGAGCTAAATTTACCAAAACAACACTAAGTACGAACCTTACTAGACTTCCCATGCTCAATAAAGCCAAGAGCTCCATGTGTACATCTTCTACAAGATCACCATGTAGAAAAGCATTTTTGATATCGAGTTGATGTAGTGGCCAATGACGAGTTGTTGTCATGGCAAAGAGACTGATAGTAATCATCTTTGCCTCCAGAGAGAAGGTATCACTAGAATCAAGGTCATAAACTTGAGTGCACCCTTTTGCAACTAATCATGCCTTGAGACAATCGATTTCACCATTAAGGCCAACTTTAATGGTATAAACCCACCGATATCCAATAGCCTATTTCCCATGTGGAAGGGAAACTAATTCCCAATTATTACTCTGGTCAAGAGCCTGGATTTTTGCAATCATAGCTTGTCACCACCCAAGATGATCAAGTGCTTCCTTCACATTTTTGGGAATGGTAATAGAAGACACTAAAGATATAACATAATAGTATGAAGGCAACAATCGGTGATAACTTAGAAAATTATAATTAGGAGGATGTGGGTTTCGAGTGGAATGGGTACCTTTTCAAAGAGCTATGGGCCAGAACTAAATCATCTTCACCAGGAATAAAGGGACAAGGAAGAAGAATTTGAAGTAGAAGATTCACCGTGTTCTTGAATAACTAGACTATTCCCTAGGGTCCTGTGTTTGAGGTTATCAATAGGTGGAGATGATGGTTCAGAAAGTCTCTAATTAAGACTGGGATTGGCAGAAACACTAAGAATACTAGACTCAGCCACTAGTACAGGGAGGACATGTATGACATGGATATTTTGAACAGATGGAGAGAATGTAACATTAGCAGTAGTACTTTTTGGTTCAAGGAGAGTAACATCGATACCCTTCTTGAAGCCAAAAATAGCCCAAGAAGACACATTTGATTGCATGAGACGTGTCATGAATAAAACAAACACAACCAAACACATGAGAAGAAATGTGAAAGAAGTATCATTTGGAAAAAGAATCGAAAAAGGAACCTTATTATTGAGGGAGGAGGATGACATCCTATTATAAGAAAACATGAGGTAAGGATGGGATCTCCCAATGATGGACAGGAATATTTGCACCAAACAATAGGATGCGAGCAATCTCAACCAAGAGTCTACTTTTCCTTTCTGCTATACCATTTTGTTGTGGTGTGTGAGGAATAGTAGATTGGTGTAATATATCATGTGAACTTAAGACAACAGAGAAATCAGATGGCATTATCACTTCTAAAAATTTTGATTACTTAACCGAATTGCTTCTTGATCTCATTCAAAAAAGATGTAAAGATAGACAATAATTCAGAATGGTCTTTCATAAAATAAACCCAAGTACATCTTGAATATTCATTGATCAATGAACCAAAAGAAGAGGCATGACTAGGTCCCCAAATACCATAATGGATAATAGAAAAACTAGAATGATACCTTGATTCAAACCATTTAGGAAAGGTAGATTTAACATGTTCTCCTAGTTGACAAGACTCACATTTTAAGGTCTGAAGACAACTAAGCTCATGGACCATTTTCTATAGTTTTGAAAAATGCGGATGACCTAACCAATCATGTAACAATTTAGGAGTTGGAGATGCAATACACGACACATGGGAACTACATCCAAAATGATATAAACCTCCAGCTTCATATCCTTCTCTAATTTGTTTTCCTGAAAAACACTCCAATATAACAAGATTTGTTATCCACGATTATTGAGAAAATTTAATATTTCGGTAAATTGGCTTAATGAAATCAAATTGAAAGGACAATTAGAAACAAAAAGAACATATTTGAGATTTTGGAAAGGGGAAAGTGACACTTGACCAACTCACTTTGATGAAGTTTTAGAACCATTTTCCAAGGTTATGACATGATGGTTTCTTTGAAAGGAAAGGGATGAGAAGAAGGAAGCATTACCAGAGATGTGATCAAAAGTATGAGTCAATTACCCACGAGTTTTAAGCTTCCATGATTGAGAAATGCAAGTTGTTGATGTATTTGGAGTTCCAAATGTTTATGTTAAGTTGTTAGACTTTAACCTTAGATACTCTTCATATTCACCTTTAGTTAATTTGGAGTCATTTGTTTCATCCTAAGAGACAATAGTTGTCTTGGTAGGGAAACCATGTAGGGAGCAACAATTTTCTTGGATGTTACCCATCCTCTTCCAATATGTGCAATGAGGACGCCCTCAACCTCCATGTCCTCCTCCTCTCATGCCACATCATCCTCTTCCCCATGTCACAACCATGACAACTGGTTTTACTAGTTCATGACCTTCCTTAGTTTAGGTGTTGGGACTCGAAGAAGGCATGTAGGTGTAGAACTAGGTATGACTATAGGTACAACTAATAAATTGTTTAACACACTACATCCTACATAGGCTTAAAGATGATACATAGATGTAATTATTCTAACAATAATCTTCAGAGTCATTTTCAATTTTAAAATTTTAGATCACATATGCTCTTTGTATTTATATTTATCAATTCCCCATAGATGCTGGCCACCACTAACAAATTTTTGTTGATATCAATGACAAGGGCATTTAGAAATGTCACAAAGTTGTATGATAAGCTACATATTCCTCTCCAATTATTAAATTCAGATGCATTGCCTTTTATAAAAATAACAGACATTCATTAGAGAAGAAAAAGAAAGCAACTGGACATTTTATCAGCAATACACACTCTTCATAACCCTTTTTATTTAAACTTTTCAGATTCTAAGGACCTTTTCTTATTTTCAAAGAAGGGGCTGATGCCTTCAAACAAATTATAAATTATATTGAAATACTAGCAGAATCTCACAACTGTACAGATGGAGAGGCAGAGACGGAGCTGAATCCCAATACATACCTTGGATCCATAGCAGCAACAGATATAATATCATTTAATTGTTTTACATCACGCAAATCTGCAGGGACTAGTTTATATTGAGCACTGACCACTTCTCCTTTCTCTAGCAGGGAATGAGACATGCATGCATCAGATCCAGTTAGAAGTAATCATGAATTTTAACTTTCACTATTGATGTTACCAAAAATCAAAATGAAAAAACTATGTTGATTATATCCTCAAATATGATGAGGCAGTTCTTAGATGTTTCTACGTTGTAGTTCTAAGATTAAGCTTGATGGCCGAATCAAAGTTCCTCGACCTTCTGAATTGGAACTCTTGGTTCACACATGAATACTTTTTTATTGCAATTTTAACAGAGACTTAAAGGGCCACAGACTTTATTATTTTCTCAATCTTTATATTATTTAATCTGACAAATTACTTTATGGGTCTAGTCTCTAGATCCCAACTCCATCTCTCCTTGCAAATAATTCATTTAGGCATTTTCAATTATAATGAACAAGCATTAAATAAAAAGCTTTTAGAATTTAAAATGTCCCATTCCCTCTTTAAGAAACTAAATTATCCCTATCACCAACACTCTTAGTGTCATATGATGCATTATCCTTGTTGGAAATCCCAAATCAACTAGAGATAAAGTCAATTCATAATATATAAATGGGTGCAAACCTCACCTTACAAGCCGGTTTTGTGGAATTGAGTTAGGCTTAAAGTCCACTTCTAACATGGTATCAGAGTCATTGTTAAAGTCTATCCTAGCGATATTTGTCGTTTGTTGGACATATTGTTCCACCCGCTATTAGGCCGCTATCGGACCACCCATTAATGTCTAGTCCCATGCTCGAGATGTATATACCTTGGCATGAGGGAGATGTGTTGAAAGTCCCACGTCGACTAAAGATAAGGTCAATTTATAGTATATAAATAGGCGCAAACCTCACCTTACAAGCCGGTTTTGTGGGGTTGAGTTAGGATTAAAGTTCATTTCTAACAATCCTTTCCTTTGTTTGTTTAAAGAACTGGTGAGTGCAAATGGTTACATTACATACAAGAATAGAGAGATTAAATGTCTAGGGTTTGAAGACTTTAAAGGGTGTGAATTTTATACCTCTTAATTTATATTGTCACTTCAGCACCAGGTGCTACCACAAAAGAAGAGGACATAACCACAATAAGAGAATAAAAGTTATCAAAGATGTTCCTTCCATATAAATTATCATATTTAGCATAGCTTACCTCTTGATATGGTTGCTGTTTCACCAAGTTTATTCCTCAATTGACTGTTAGTCTCGATAAGAGCTGCCTTTTTACTAGTTACCTTGATTACAAATACAATAGTGACAGTTAAAAACTTACAATTTAAAAAAGATATAAATCACTGTCTCTTCAATTTACAAACAGCTGGCATATTACTAGTTACCTTGATTACAAAATATAAAAGTGACAGTTAAAAACTTACAATTCAAAAAATATATAAATCACTCTCTCTTCATTTTACAGTTAGATATAAATTTAGTCAAAACAGACAGTATAGTTATCGAGTTTCTAGACAAAATACATGCGAACAATCCCACTCAAAACCCAAAATTAAGTAGAAATATGCGTTGCATTGAAACTAAAAATTTGAAAGGTATTCAAGTTTCTACCTCCTTAAAATCCACTTCAACATACAAATCTGGTGCTTTCCCCTCGTCCTGTCATGAAACAATTTTTAATATATGACATGACTGTACATTAGCATAACACTAGTTTAGAGAAGCTAAGCAAACAGTTGCTAGGAAAAAAAATGGAATTAATGATAATGAGTAAACAAACTACAACGTTTCACAATTTCCATCCACAACTGGAGACACGTGGAGGCCACAGTAAAACAGCTTAAGCATCCAATGAAGTTGCATACAACTAACTTTGTGTCCTGGATGTGCATGGGTGAAAGAAGAAAACATTATTCTTCACTACCGCACAACAATAACTCTATAATCTAAACAACAATGTTATTAAAATAATAGGAAAGACAGAAGCTTTAAGATACTTATACAAAGAACAAATAAAGTATTTTTTTTCACACATATTACTATACCATAATTGAAATAAGCATACACTAAATCTAGGTGAAGCATGGCATCATTCTACGATATGTGCCGCACTTCAGCAACCCTGACCAAAACATTTTTGCAGCCATCTGAACAAAACTAGAAAAAACAGAGAGCATAAAGAAACAGAAGTAAAAGAATAAGAGATGGACATGGAGAATTCACAAGGCCTGGATATACTATAGAATATTGCACAGATATTCTTGTATTAGAATATTCTATCACTCAGTAATTCATATTAAAATTATATGGAAAAGATAAGTCCAAAGGCCTTCAAAACTTGTTGACAGGTAATTAGTGACTTAACTACTTATTCATCCATTCACGTACTTTTCATCATTCATCGTCTATTTATTTTTTTCTCTAAATACACTGGTATAACTAACCTACTGAAAGGAAAATACATTCCACATGAAAAACAACAGAAAAAATATATTCAGCCAAAACAAATATGTGCATGAGACTTAAGGTTAAAAATAACAATTATGTCTTGTGTAAGTAGAGTGCAACACCCAGTCTTATACATTGAGATTGCAAAAGCAGAAGGTAGCTATTATAAGCACTTGGGAAGCCACCCTTAAAAGCTAGCAAGTTAGTGCCAGAGCACCAACAAGAATATAAATCTAAAGTTTTTCACGTCCTTTAAAACACAAAATAAACAAAATTCGCCAATATTTAAATGCAAAAAAATTCAATCAATAGTAGTTAAATCCAAACCATAATTTAACCAAGGCACCAAAAGGATAGGTAACCTATAGTTTAAAAGTCAGAACCAGATTAATTTTTAAGTACAGCATGGCAGTACAAATCACAAGGAAAGCCTACCTGCAACTGAAAATATGTTGTATCAAAGCCTGCTCCAAGTGATAATATCTGCTTCTTTATTGGGGCATCTCCATCTGCCTTCTTCTCAATGTCAAGAAACTGATAGAGCAGTTTCCTAATAGCAGCCCAACGGGCAAAGTAACCTTCATAGTCAAACAATTCAAATGAATTAATAAACTAATAATTAGAACGACAGGTACTTACACAAGTAAATCACTTAAAGAAGCTAAATCCTACCACGATTAATAATTGGAGATCTCCTCACGGGTCTTCTCACAAATAAATGAACATAATCATCTTTCATGTAGCCCTTTTTTACACATGACCTACAGCCAGTTTGTAGTGAGCAAACATTCACTACATAATAATTATAAATCATCTGAACTCAGAAGACAACTGAATACAAGATGAAATTTATGACTAAAACTGAGTGAGAATAATACCAACATTATTAGAACCATTGTTATAATGTTTTGCGATGTGGGACCAGACTTTTTACAGTACAGGGATAGGATGGATAGATCTAACCATATTGCTATTATGGATCAAGGTCCATTAAATTTAGCCCCAGTATTCAATTTTCAATTGTTTTTCTATAACACAATTTTAAAACTAGATTACTGACTTCTTACATACATAGTTTCAAACTCTACAGTTTCTTCCCCGGTCTGAACAGGCCAGAAAATCTAAATGTTAAACTCTCAAATCTACAATATTTATAAAACAATAAATAAATGATACTGTAGGAAACCATAGTATTATATTATTTAAAATTAAACCAAGCTGTTACCAATAAGAATTCAAATGGTCTGGCATGATAGCATTTGAAAGTAAAATAAACAGAGAAAATATGTGCTTCATTGTGTTTGTTTCATAATATAAGACTTCAGACTCACTCCAATAAATTTAATTTATCCATCCAGTGTTTCATCAAAACCATGTCATGAATATATAACATTGTTACATGCCATACATTGTTATATTTCATCAAATACCCTAAGCAGTTCCCATGAACATAGAGAATTCCAATACTGAGACAAAGATTTGTCTCCATTAATGCTTATGCCATAGGGACCATGTAACTTAACCCCCTGCAATATTCATTTTTCACAGGTGCAAATGCAATTTTTCTATTGCATCACCCTTTGACAAGCCATCTTTGAGAGAAAGCTCCAAAGAAGGTAAAACTAAGGTAGATCAGTATACATTAAAATTTTAGAAAGAGTAAACGACCTAAAAAGACAAACTCATCAATTACAAGAATGAAGCAATTCCCATACACAAAACAAAAAAAAAATGAAATATCTCATTTTCTTTAGCAAGCCAATTAAGATGGCTTCATACTTAGGACAGGTCTTAAAGAAAGGGGTATAACTTCTAACAACAATCTAACTATTCCCTATGTTGCATGTAAACAAACATTGCAGTTTCTGGATAGACCTAGGCGCTGTTTGGATAAATTCACCCTGAGCGCATCAGACGCTGCAGCTTCTAGATATAGACTCTGTTTGGATAAATTTTACATAAGCACATGTAGGAAAAGAAAATAAGACAGCAGAATGAAATGAGCTACCCCCATTAGCTATACCAACCAGTACATAACTTCTGTTGAAGTTCTCTCGCCAACTTCTCCAAAAAAATTGAGGTGAAGAAGTTTATTTAGCTTGTAAAGGAAGCTCGATACATTTTTTTTTTCTTACTTTCTTCTCCTATGAGTAGTGTTTACGGAAATTCTATCCAAATACGACCCTATTCCAAATTTACTAAAATGGGGAAATAATAATAAAAAAAAAAGCTATTGTAATAAAAAGCAAACAACTGAAGAATGTTATTCCCTAATCCATAATATGGTGCAGAATGAAACTCCCAACTAGTAAATCAATGGACTAAAGAGGCTAAAAAGAACATTATAGTTGATTTGGAAACAACAACAATTACTTGACCCGAAATGCAATGCCAGAAAAAAAGTCCAATTCCAAATCATTAATTGACGAGGTGCCCTTACAATTTACTGGCGGATGCGTCGTCGTTGGTGGCTTGCACCGCCGCGTTGTTGCGTGAATCGACCACCGTGTCTGTCATAGTTCTTTGACAGAGGTCCAATCTCTGTTTAGGTTGTGCCTGAAAATGAGCAAACAAAAAGTGGTATCTGGATAGAAAAATAAACAAATATTAATATGGCTTAATGATTTTTTTTTCTTTGAATTTTTTTACTATTGTTTATCCCTAATTAAAAACATGACATTTTCCTTTCTAAGAAGTTTTTTAAGTGATTTATACAATGTGGATTATATAATATTTTCGAGATAAAGACAAAGCAAAAGTATTATTGAAAAAATACTAATAAAATATACTGAAATTTATTCGGAACAAAAATATATGTAAAAATATATAGCATAATCCGTGTTCAGAAACTACGAAATACATTTTATATTTTTATCTACTTTATTCCTTTCTACAATTTTTTTTCTCTTTATTTTAATATGTCCCATCAAATATCTTTAATGTATAATTTATTTTCATTCAACCTATTTATGTTTTTTATATTAAACAAAAAAGTATATTTTAATAACTATTAAATAAAAGTTATCAAAAAAAATAGTAATATTTGGAGTGCAACCACTCTTCACAAAAGATTAAATATTATCTGGGCGACAGTCACTTTTAACAAATAATCCAAAGGTTTATAATAAATGTGAAACAAAAGATAACATATTCACTTGCTAAAAAGAGGGATGGCATCTTATAGTGTATACAAAAGTTATCATTCTTTTAGGTCACTTATGAACATGAACATTATTCCTTCTCACAAAGGCTTGAAAATTTAAGATTTTATACGCGTTTTTTTAGTAAGACTTGCATTGTCATCACTCATCCCTTTTTTTTTTTTTTCTAAAGATCTTTTATATATAGCTTAAGAAGGGAAGAGTCATCGCGAGGGTCATCATCTGTTATTGCTTCTTATTTCATATGCTTTAAGGCTTATTCACTTAACACCGAATCAGTGTCGCTCCTTTGACAACACTTTTGGAGTGACAAAGCATCACAAACCAAGGTAGGTGAGTTTTCTCTTCTTTTTGTAACAAAGGGCGAGTCCTAACACAATTGGTTAACTATGTGGTGCTAACATCTTACCTTTTTTCAGAGAAGTTGTTTACAAGAAGCAACTTTTAACATGTTCTTCAAGAAATTTTTTATGTTAACAAGGTGTTGTGAGATTTTCTTGTGAGAATGAAGTAGAATATATTTCATACAAGCATAAAACAAACATTTTGATGTTATGAAGTGTTTCAAGCTTGCATCTCTCGGTCATTTATTCAATCAGTAACTTATTTATTAAGTACACGTTTGTTCAAGCAAAAGTTCATTGAGCAATGCATGTCTATAAAAAAACATATGATATGTTTTACTAGTTTAAGTTAGTCTTTAAATGTTTAAATGTTGTATTATCATCATTAAATATTATGTCATATAATTATAGGGTTTGTTTCACTTACAATATCTATATTGATTATTGAATTATTTTGATATGAGATAAATACATGTTTAGTGAGATAAATGAAAATGATTTATATATTTATGTATTCAAAGTTTGTCATGGATAAGTGTATAAATACAAAGTCGGATGAATATCAATACATGTTTTGTGAGTTAATAGTTAATAAGAACAAAATTATATGTTGTGAAAGTATAGATTAAATATTAAGTTATAGAGTATTCTTGATTAAATATTCAAATTTTATTAGTAGTCTAAAACAAATGATGAAAAGCTGATAAATGTTCACACTACCTCTTTAAAGATAGGTTTGTAGGAGTCACCCTAACATGTATTGGATGCATAAGAATTAAAATAAGACCAAAAGGTTAGAGTATTTTCCTATGACTAATTTGACGATTATGTATACTATGTTGGTTGATGGTGGAGCAATGTAAACCCAATCTCTTGTTTGTATTTTGTTTTTTATGATGACAACAACAAAAAATTTTTGATGACAACAACAGAAATGTTTCTATGAAAACAACATAAATGTTTCTATATGTTTCAAAGCACTTACAAACTTGCTTACATACTTACTGTGTTTATATCTGTAGTATGCATACTCATTTTTTTAAATGTCAAAACCACTTGCACAAGGCATATTTGTATAAAGTAATCGATTATAGTATTTATATAATCAATTAGTCTCATCAGATATCAATTAATGTTAAACTGTGGTAAACTGCAAGTTTTAACCGATTACATTATATGCATAATCAATTAAAACTCGTGTCTTTGCTTACACTTGTTTGCTGAGTGTAGTGTTGTGTTTTTTAGGAGAAAAAGTTTTCAAAATCACTTAATCGGTTAAATCTGATACACATTGAAAATTGTTTTCATGTTAAGTCTTAAATGTCATAACGATCATATTTTAAAAAGTTTTGACACAATATATGTGCAATCAATTGCATTAATTACTTAATCTGTTAAACCTGTTTTAATGTGATTCTGGTGTAACACTGTTAAATGCTTAACCAATTATATTAATTTGGTAATCGATTAAAAAGTGTCAAGATTGTGAAAATCCTATAAATAATTGTCTTACGCACTATTTTCAAAGAGAATACAGAATGTACCATTTCATAAATAACATTGTGATTCAGTTTTGATTACAGAAAGCGTCCAAGAACCATCTTGAAGAATCAAGGATTAAATCTGGGTTAATACATCAAGATTCTGTCAAGAATTGTGCTCAAAGGTTGCTGATCAAATCTGCACTATTGGATGTCTACTGTGAAGATCGGGTTTATCTTTTTCAATCAATAGATTTTGGTTTCCCTGTGCATGTTTCCAGGAAGAGAACTTTTAATTTATGGCTACTTTAAGAGGGGTATCTTAAAGAGGTTGCAAAAAGAGGATTGTTCTTTTTGTGCAATTGATTATAGTAGATTTAGAGTTAGAGAGAAGGATACATTGAGATGGTGTCTCTGTGTTGCTTACTATATTGCCTTCTTCAAGATAAATATACTTCAAGTGCAAAGGAAACAACTTTAATTCTGATTTGTGTTGTTGTTCTGAAGTCTCAAGTGTAGACTTATCACTGTTTTCAGTAGCACCTTCAATTTCAAGTTCGTTCTCCTCTTCAAGAGTATGTAAATCTACAATTTCATAACTTTCTTCTACATGTCAGACACAAAAATCAGATTGAAGATCTCCCTCTGCCATGCAGATTGTTCAAAAAGCTCTCAATAATGAAAGCAAGGTTCGGTGTGGTTGTACAAAGCCGAATGATTCTCTACAAGATGATTCATGGCTTCAAAAATGTTGAACTTAACTTGGGTATCACCGAATTCCATGGTCAAGGTTCCTTGATGCACATTGATAATGGTTTTTGTTGTCATAAAAAATGGTCGTCCCAAAATCAAAATGATCATGCTCCATGTCCATGATATAAAAATCTGTTGGGAACATCAATTGGTTAACACGGACGAACACATCTTCCACGATACCTAAAGGTGTAGTAGTGCTTCTGTTGGCCAACTGGATAATGGCAGTGGTGGGCTTTAAATTTTCCAACTGTAAAACCTTATAAACAGAGCTTGGCATAAGATTTATGGATGCTCCTAAATCAACCAAAGCATTGACAATAGTTAGCTCTCCTATAGTGCATGCATTGGTGAAATGCCCCGGGTCACCATATTTAGGAGGAAGCCCCAACTTAGACACAATAGAGATATTCTTGATTTATGGCTTCTTCAATCCTCTTTTATAAGTGCACACTTCCTTCAAGAATTTGGCATATTTAGGGACATGCTTGTTTGCCTCCAGCAAGGGCATATTAATTTCCACCTTCTGAAAGATTTTCTACAACTCGACATCAACCTCTATTTTTTTTTTCTCTACAGGTGCAACTTTGATTGGAAAAGGTGGGCCAGTTGTCTTTTATGGTTGTTTCCTGTCTTAGTATTTTCCTTCTCCTTATTTTCTACATGCAACTCCTTATCGCTTCTTCGTATGACAACATTGGAACTAGCCTCTTTAGTTATTTGTGCCTCTATGTGACGAGCTAACTGCATTTTTCGAACTTTAGAATTTCCTCTCATATAAGGAGGAACATATTTCTCTTGCTATTTTCCTTTTGAGACCTTATTATCCATTGTTGTTCTACTATCTTGGTAAGCCTTCATATTGCTAGTCGGTTGATTATCATCCCAGTTGTTTTGTTGTAAACAGTTCAACTCTCATGGCTTCCATTGCATCATCTCCTTTTGTGATGTTTCAGCATGATCAACACTTTAGTAATGTCCAACGAACTCATACTTTCTTCCTTGGCTGACTGATGTTCTATCCTCAAATGCTTGCTCATGCATATTCAACATTCTATTTTCGTAATCCTTAGATTGATTGTAATTCAGCAACTTCACTTTCTCTACTAATTCAGTCATTGGTTGAGTGAGCTCTAAAAACTGCATAGTTTCAAAATGTTCAACAGTTTCAACAAGACCTGCAATGATCTTTCTTGAAGACATCCTGGTATTGAGATTCAACCAGTCTACATATAAACTATTTTGCTTTAGTTGGAGATTTACTCATCAACGACCCTCATGCAACTATATCTACCTGGATTTTATCTCTTTGCAGCATGTCTTCGTAAAAATAGACCAATAACAATGAGTCCTACAACTGATGATTTGGGCACTTTAGATGCTAGGAAGAACTTGTTGGTGAACCTTAATTGCATTTCTTGCCAATTTCCAAAGGGTTGCCGTTGATAAATCATCCATTGTTTGGCTTCATCTTGTAAAGAAAGAGGAAAAGTCTTCATTCTTACTAATTCCTCTAAAACTCTAGCGGGCTTCATGGATGAACAGATGAGGATGAATTATCTAACATACTGGTGTGGATCCTTATGCCCCCATCCATGGAACTTGGGCAACAATCTTATAAAGCCAGCCTTCAACTAAAAAGTTGGTGAATTTTGCTCATGAGGTAGGTAGGTGCACACCAGTTGATGATTTACTTGTTGATTGACCAACTCTTTCAGTGATTTCTCCACGGGGTAGTAATAATACCTTTACTTATTTCAAAGAATTTTGGCCTCTACCTATCCATTAAACTACGTACCCTCAAACTGATTACACTAAATACTTTGATTTTACCAAGCTAGATTAATAACCTTAATGGTAAACAGAAAAACAAAAACCAAAAACGTACAAGGCTAACCCTACAATTCTAAGACTTAAGTTGCCAAATTTCTCGACAATGGCGTCATTTGTTGAAAAAGCTTTTTCATCGCATAAAAGCCAACAAAACCTAAATTCCCCACTAATGTAATTATGGATAACCTAGGATCTAATCCGTGGACTTAGTACTTGTTAAGACTAGAATTATAGAATTAAGTCCTAAGCTTTATTAAAACAAGGTGGGAAAAAATATAAAACTAACTAATGATGCACTTATCTAACTAAAACTAATGATTGAATGAATGAAGGAGAATGAAATTTGTGAGGAAAATAAAAAATGTGTTCACACTCGTAGGTGGAAGGATAAGAAAAAAATATAATGAATGATGCATGAATGAGTAGATCAAAGGAAAGGAAAATTATGCATGACTCCTATCTTAAAATGATATACTAATGCAAATAATGGAACCTAAGCTAATGGTTATTACTTTTACAATTCAGAACCTAAACTCAAAAGAACAATTAATAACACGAAACCCCCATGGGGTAATCTCCTAAGGGAATGAAAAAAGAACAATATAGAATGGAATGTAAAGTAAGAAATTAAAACTGTGACTGTGAATGGAAAAGGTAAAAAAAATATTCAACACCTAAAATTGAACAATATTAGAAAAGAATTGAAACAAATCAAAATTGAGAGTAAAAGTCAAACAAAAATTTGTTATTGAATGAAACTTAAATTCTTAAAGCAACCCATGTCTCAAGAAGACATCTTGAAAAGTTAGGCCCTTTTTGGGGTCCTGTAGTATCTAACCTAAGCACTAATGATCTGCATGGTTTTCTGTAAGTTTCAAGTCAAATTCAATTACACAAAAATGAACCTACCAATACTCTAACACATCTAAAATGTCTAAACAAATTTCCTATGTATACTATATCAGTTAAAGAAACAAAGGAAATGAACTTCAAAAGAAAAGGGCATCGAGGAATGCTATTGGAAACGGACAGAACAACAAGACACATTCAAACTTCATATTAACACTATTCCTATACTAAAATCATAACGAGAAGAAATAGAATTACAACTAATCAATTATTTCTAATCCTAAGTAAAGGAAACCAACACAATTCAGATATAAGAACAAATATGAATTTAATCAAAACAATCTAAAGGAATACATGAACAACAAAATCAGTTTCAGAATGTAAATGAACAACAATATGAAAGCTAAGATCATAAAAGATGCAAGAACTCAAAAGAAATCAAATTAAATGCAGGAGCTGTAAATTGACAATGTAGTAAATGTAAATTTGTGAAGCAATCAAACTAAAACACAGAATTCCATTAAAATCTAAAAAACAACGAAAGTACAATCAATACTGGCAATTCTAAAGAACCCCAATGTCTGTCACCTAAAGTGATTCTCCCCGAATTCCAGTGAAGAAATCAATTGCGTATAAAATCCAACTAAAAGCATTAACTGAATCGAAACCTAAGTGTGGTGTCTGTCACCCACCACTCACTACTGTTCTTAGTACGTTACAAGACTCCCTTTTATATAAAAGAAGTAAAAAACAAAAACAATGGGAAAAGGGGATTAGGGGAAGAACCCATAACGAACTAAGACTCTAGATGCCTCACGAATCATCTTCTTTTCCAACTAACTCTCTGATCTCCAACTGCTTCTTTCTTTTGATTATCTCCTACTTCTTTGCAGATTATTTTGGTCATGGGAGCCCTCTGCTTCAATCATCACGAGCTTGCATCTCGCTCTTGCTTCTCTAGTTAGTTGTTCTTTCTCTCTTTACTAGAACCTTAGCTCGAGGGTGAAGAAATTGGGAAAAATCCCCAAATGCTCGAGCTGTCTACCTTTGCCCCCCTTTTTTTTTCTCCTTCAATCAGAACCCAGCTGCTTGAAACGCAGTGCTTTAATAAAATGCAAGGTCAAAACACACATCTTTAGCCCAAGCAAACACAACCCAATCAAAATGATGTGTGTTTCACATAAAGGGCTTCAGCCCAACTCTACGAAGCTAATAAGTAGAGGGGTGTTGCTCCCTACACCTCCCCAAGTGAGACCTGTACTTCCCTACTATTTTAATTTATTTCAAAAATATTTTACATTTCTTCATATTTTTTTTATTCCAAAGATACCCTATACCTCCCTATTATCCTTAACCATCTTTCTCTTTCTCTCTCTACATTAATGGAGCATTTACATGGCTCATTAATGGAGCATTTACATTACTCAAATTTAAACTTGTGATATATTTATATTATTATCATTATATACTAACTTTATAATGACGAAAGAACTAAATAAATTCTAAATCTTTAACAAATAACTTTTTTTTTATATTTTAAGTATTTAATAATATTTTTATATTATTTATCTAAAAAATTAAATATTTTATTCATGTTATTTGAGTCAAACATGTCGGTGAGTTTAAATTTGAGTCATGTAAATGCTTCATTAATGAGCCATGTAAATGCTCCATTAATGTAGAGAGAGAAAAAGAAAGATTGTTAAGGATAGGAGAGGTGTAGAGTATTTTTGGAATAAAAGAAAGGTTTAATACATCTTTTGGTCCCACCTTTTGGGGCTTTTGTTCAAAATGGTCCCACCTTTAGAAAAAATTCACTTTGGTCCCATATTTGATTAAATTTTGTTCAAAATGGTCCCTATGGCAGACGACGTTAAATTTCTAACAGTGCAGATGCTGGCGTGGCAAACTATTATCCATCTGTGCCCAATTTAAATGACGTGGCTGTTTGACAATATTTAAGGGTAATTAAAAAACCCCTAATTAAAAACAAATTAGGAAATTAGGGTAATTGAAAAACCCCAACTGTAATTGTTCGTCAATTGTCGCGATTGGAGAGAAGGCTCTGCTGTTCATTTGTCGCCATTGGAGATCACGTCAGTGGTGATTGCTTGAAGGTGGTAGTTCAACATTGCATGGGGGTGAGGTAAGGGTTCACATTCTAAGGCAATTCTGTTGTCTATGTTTGTTTTTGGGGGTTAGGGTTTAATTTGATGTTCTGTTAGGGTAGTGCATTGATGTTCTAAGGTTACTCTGATTTTGGATCGTATAAAAAGTTGTTTATTTGTTGTTGTAGTGCATTGTATTGTATGTTAAATATCATTTTTTTGTTGTGGGGTTTTTGGTTGTGGAAGACAGGGGGCGAACAATTAGGGTTGGGGTTTTTCAATTAGTTTAAAATTTTTATGGAAACAGCGTACTCCTCCAAAGGTCTAAGCTTTTGTCTGAAAACCATTACTGGACATAATCCTATCCCTTCAAAATTTTGGAAGCGAAACATCATTCAATAAGATGGAGAGTTGTGTAAAGGTTATGTTACCAGGGTGAAAAACATCAAACATTTGTTCTTTGAATGCTCCTTTGTATTTTGAAAGTATGATATGATTGTCTTAGGTGGTGGGAGGTCAATCTGTGTTGCACAATGAGGTCGAAGCTCACTTTACATATAATTGCTAATTACAAAATTAGTATGACTATTTGAAACACCAGTAATGGTTGTATTTTTGTAATCCGAGATTGTTTCAATGATGGGTTATACAACACATTCTCAATTTTTCCAATGATGGAAAGTTTGCCACGCCAATCGCGACAATTGACGAACAATTAGGGTTGGGGTTTTTCTAATTTCTTAATTTGTTTTTAATTAGGAGTTTTTTAATTACTCTTAAATATTGTTCACACAGCCACGTCATTTAAATTGGGCACAGATGGATAATAGTTTGCCACGCCAGCATCTGCACCGTTAGAAATTTAACGTCGTCTGCCATAGGGACCATTTTGAACAAAATTTAATCAAATATGGGACCAAAGTGAATTTTTTCCAAAGGTGGGACCATTTTGAACAAAAGCCCCAAAAGGTGGGACCAAAAGATGTATTAAACCTAAAAGAAAATAGTGAAGAGGTGTAGAATATTTTTGAAATAAATTAAAATAATGGGGAGGTACATGTCCCACTTGGGGAGGTGGAGGGAGCAACACCCTAAGTAGAGGTGTCAATTTAATCCATGGCCCCAAGGTCAGCCCCAACCCATTATTGAAAAAGTTCTATTTTAAGATGTCTCTTAAGTAGGGGGCCAGAAAAAAGCCCCAACCCCCAAAACCCCCTCTCAAGTGGGTTAGAGTCAGGGTTAAAGTGGGTTTAGCCCCACTCCAAAACTTTAATTAAATTTTAGTCTCAGTCCAAAACTTCAAATTAAATTTTAGAAATAATATAATTTATATAATACATAATTTTTTGTAATTTTACTCTCTCTCTAAATTATACAATTTTTATTTTAATTATT
>NC_028358.1:19397837-19407612 GCF_000741045.1 Vigna radiata var. radiata | reverse complement strand
AATTATTAAGTTATAAATATAAATTATTATTATAATACAAATGAATCATATTTATAATTATTTTTAGTGTTATTACTAATTTTACTTTTATTAATTTGATTTTTTTAGTTTTATTATTATTTTTTAAACTCAATTAATAACTGTAATAAAAAAAATTTTATTATGAAATTATAAAAATAATTTATTAATATTTTTTTTTAAATTTATAATACTTTTATAATTAAATATATTTTTATTCTTTAAAGTTTAATAAAAATTTTGAATTTATCATTATCTCAAACTTAGTTATCTCTACTTTTTAAAATAAATAAATATAATTTTTCTAACGCTAAAGTTTTTATATATAAATTAGTTTATTATGCATGTAAGAAGAAGTTAAATAAGTTTGAAGATTAAAATTTGTGAAAGGTTATAATATACACTAATTTCAATTTAACGTCAAATTTAGGAATGAAAAATATGAAATCCTATTTATTATTTTCTAATTAATAATTATGTAAAAATATTTATTAAAGTAAAAGAAAGATGCTTACATGTATTTTCCAAGTTATAACACTTAACATAAATGTTCCTTTTCTCTGCAAAAATACAATTTATTGTTGGATATTTATTTTTTTTTTTTGTAAATAAGAAAGCCCATGGACTGGCCCTAACCCACAGGGCTTTGGGGCTTTTTAGCCTTGGAGGCTTTTTTAATAAAGGGCATTTTTGGCCCTAGGGGCTTTTTTGGCCCCAACCCACATGGGCTAGGGCTAGGGCCTATTATAAGGGCCTATTTGACGGGTCTACTAATAAGGGTGCTGCTTCATCCACCACCACAACATCTTCCTCCACCTCTCCAAATTTTTTTAATTTCAATTTCATCTTTAGGTTAATTTTTTTTTTTTACTTTTACCATTTAAGATATTTTAATTAATTTGAAAAGCTTATTTTTACTTATTTTTGCTTGCAAAGCTACATCCCACCCATATCTATTTCTCTATTTTCTATTTCTGTTTCACTTCTTTTTATTTCTTCTTTCTTTTCTTTCTTTTTTCATTAGAGCAAAAAGCTTTTTACCTAAAGAAAGAGGAAGTATGTATGTACATATATGGAGAGTGTAAACTTTGAGCTACAGTGAGACATTAATGGGAAGAGAGTGATTAGTTAAAATGAAGAAGATTGGTTTGAATGTGCAAACAATAGTAATGGAAGAAAGGAGAAAGAGATGTTAACAGCAACAAAGGGGAAAAGTTAAACCTAAAAACACCATTTTGAATTTTTCTCCCACTATAAAATCATCTTTACACCCCCACACAAAAATTGTAGAATTTTGGAAATATTCTCTATTAATAAACTAACAATTTTTCTGGAAATCCAGAATACATAAGCACAACAATATGAAATCTGACAAACTTACAACAAATATACACTCAAAAATTTAAAATACAACCCTCCTTTCTATTTTGTTCTTCACGGTTCTCACAACATACACACGGACTTTCTTTCTTCTTCACACAGTACTCCTCACTTCTACTCACTCTTTTTAATCTTTTTCTACACGGTGCACACAACCCTGACGCACTTTATTTCTTCTCTCCTACACCGTGCCTCTTCATTTGTATGTGTGCCCCTGGTCCTGGAGACACCACCACTCAACAATCAATGGAAGCAGTAAAACATAAATGCAAAGAAAGAAGAAATGGGGATGACAAATGAAAACAAAAATCATAAGTGAAAGGGGAGGAAGAAGAAGGGAGAAAACGGAAATGGGAAAGAGATCCGTGAGAGAGAGAAGTGAATGGTAGGGGTCTAGTGGTTGTGCAAATAAAGGAGGGTAGAATTAGGGGTTAAACTAAAAAAATAAAATCTAAATGGTAAAAGTAAAAAAAAAAAAGGTTTAAATACCTTTTTAGTCCCCAAGTTGGGGTCTGAATTTTCGTTTTGTTCCTGGTTTCAAAAATGAAGCCCTTTGGTTCCCATGTTTTCAATTTTGAGTGCAATCGGTCCCTTCCGTTAAGTAGATGCTAACGACGTTAAATGTTAAGTGACTGTGTATATTATGTGGCAACAAATGTGGTCTGGCAATGAGGTTGCAACACATGTGGTGTTTTAAATTTGGGAAAATATTACATATATTAGTTTTTTTAAGGTTTAATACCTATTTTGGTCCCATCTTTTGGGGCTTTTGTTCAAAATGATCCCACCTTCGGAAAAAAGAATCACTTTGGTCCCATATTTCATTAAATGTTGTTCAAAATGGTCCCTATGGAAGACGACGTTAAATTTTTAACGGTGAAGTTGCTAGCGTGGCAAACTTCTATCCACCTGTTTATATGACGTGGCTTTCTGAAAACATTTAAGGGTAATTAAAAAAACCCTAACCCCAATTTAAAATAGATTAAATTAAAAAAAAAAGTTTAATTAAAAAAACCCTAACCCCAATTTGATTACTCCAACTGCCCTGCTTCCTCCTGCGGCAACTCAGCGCCGTTACCCTCTTCCATGGTTGGCCAACAGTTTCGCCGACGATAGCATCCATGCCAGAAGCGTCACCACCTCTCTGTTCCTCCTTCCGCAGGCACACTAACAGAGTAAATCCGACTCAACGCTGTCAACAGAAATCTTCATGTCAACCTTAGTCCTGCGAAACAAACAAAGGGAAGTCAGTGTCCAGTCGCAATCTTGTGATCCTGAAGTTTGAAATTGAGGGAGATGACTTCTCTTCTTTTTATTATAATTATTTTTTAATTTTTTTCCATAAATTATTTCCAAAAAGAAAGAAAAAAACAAGATTCCCTTTTTTATGCAAATAGATGATGAAGACGTGGATTTAGGTTCTGTTATATGCGTGAGGAGAATGAAGATTTTGTGTTTGTTGAAATGGAAAGCAGATTGCAATCCCTAATCCCTAATGCAACAAAGGCCGTTTGGTGAGAGGGGAACAATCCCTAGCAATGTGCCGCTGAAATTGGACTCATTTTTTCAACCGTCGATGGCGTATTTCAATTGTAGTTATCCAATCGCTGAGGATCCTAGATATGTTGCTGTTGAAGCCAGTCTTCAAGGTTGGGGTGCCAGCTGATGGTGGCTACTTTTGCTGGTGCGGGAGAGCACAAGTCCAACGAAACAGAAATCACTTTCACATAAGCAAAGAACGCAGAAATGGAGTAATCAGGGTTAGGGTTTTTTTTTTTTCATTAATCTATTTTTTTAATTTAACTTATTTTAAATAATTTTAGAGAGCCATGTAAGCTTTGTTTGAAACAACTCACTAATGTTCCGCCACGCTAGCAATAGCACCGTTAAAATTTTAACGCCGTCTACCAAAAGGACCATTTTGAACAATTTTTAGTGAAATATGGGACCTTAGTGATTTTTTCCCGAAGGTGGGATCATTTTGAACAAAACCTCCAAAAGAAGGGACCAAAATAGGTATTAAACCTTTTTTTAATTAGGACAAATAAAATAAAGTTAGTTTTTTTTTTAATTAGGACAAATAAATTAAGCTCAAACCAATTTCGTTACATTAAGGTAGGTCTTAGATTGAGAAATTGGGGCTTTTGCAATTGTTGAAGTGTTTGACTATGTGGAAGCTAGGAGGTGCTAGAAGCATCGATGTTGAAGAAGAATTGTCGTTGTTGTCTCTCGAAGGGAACCAAGTCCCCCCTCTGCTACACGCTACAATGCATCAACACACATAACCATCTTCATTTTCACACCCTTCACAGATGCATCAGAGTTCCTCCACACATTCCCTCTAAACCCCCCATCATCCTCCATTCCAACCCAACCAAAAATACAGATACATAGAAATTAGAAGTAGTAGAACCCCTTTGTCACGCACAAAAGGGAAGATCTAAAGTTTGAACTGCCGCGAACAACGGTGGCAGTGTCTCTGGCCAAAATTGATGATCGTTACAGTAGCTGGTTCGGTGGAAGCAAGGTGCGGGAGAGAAGACGAGGATGGTGGTCTGCGACAACGCTCTTGGCCGGTGAGGGGGAGCGACGACCTTGGCTTGGTCGGTGGTGACTTGCGCGGGAGGGCGGTGTTGAAGGCCCCAACCCTAGGCTGTTGCGAAAAAGAAAGATAGGGGGGTTGTCGCCGGCGGTGACTCCGGTGGGACGTGGTGTCGCCTGCGACACCATAGGCAACGGTTTGCGGCGGTCAGTCGTGTGCATGAGTGGCAGAGAAAGAGACCTTAGGTTTATGGTGTTCTTCGTTTGAGTGAAATGGGGAGGAGAGTGTGAGGACCCCTATGAGGGTTACTAATCTGAGAGGAAAACGTTTTGGGCTTGGGTCCAGAGTTAAAAATGATGTTTTCACATCTGGCATTGCTAAAAAATGATTATTTTCACGCTGGATAATTCATTTGCCATATCAGTTAATATTTAACGCCGTTACTCACTACTTAACGGAAGGGATCGATTGCACTCAAAATTGAAAACATGGGGACCAAAGGGCTTCATTTTTGAAACCAGGGACAAAACGAAAATTCAGACCCTAACTTGGGGACTAAAAAGGTATTTAAACCAAAAAAAAATTAACTTAAGGCTACTTTTGGAAATAATAGAATTTGGGGAGGTGGAGGAAGAAGAGAGTGGTGGTGTAGGGAAGAGCTCTCTTAATAAAATTGATGCTCTTTAAATTTGTGTTGGCCTATGTTGGCTTGGCCCAATTCAGCATAACAGCTTCAGCTTTGACCCATTATTGGCCCCTTTGACAAGGGTTAATAAGCAAAAAGATAAAATGAAAACCTACAATAGCAAAAAGATATTTTATTTAATTTTTTGAATATTTTTCTAAAAAGAAAAATACCTATTTATTTAAAAACCTATTTTATTTAAATAAAAAGAGAAAATTAACTTTGTTTCTACCAAAAACCTATTTTTACCCTAATTACACTAATTTATTATATTTCAAAAGATTTAAAAACAAAAATAACCTAAAAGAAGAGTATTATCATAGAAAAATGGGAAAAACGGAGAGTTATCAAATGACTATGATACATATGAAGGATACCTAGCAGAATATAGCAACAGAAGTGTTACAAATACTTTAATAACATAAGTATATGATGTAATAACATGATAACATTATAAGAAATGCATAATTAAAGTGCTTAATATTTGTAGATTTAATGTAAGTGCTTAATATTAGTACATATACACCATCAAAGTACATAATTAAAGTTTATCAAATTACATCACCATCAAAGTACATAATTAAAGTGGTTAATATCAATACAAAATATATCCAAATTTTTTCAATGAAAGTAAATAAATTGACATTTAAGGAGCTTTTCTTCTTATATATAACTTGTTCCTTCTCATTAGTGGACTTAACTATGGAATGGATTCTTGAGTTGACTGTGGTGGCTGAGGGGATTGGGGACCCGGTGGTTGTGATGTTAGAGTGGATTGAGGAGGAGATTGGGGTGGCGGATGACTTAGGGCTCAAGACCAGCCATGGACCTATCCCTCGAATTATGGCTAGGAAACTACAACAAGAGTTGGAGGAACTTGGCACAGAGGGACAAACATTATTTACACACTTCGAGTGGAGACCTAACATCAACTCAGCTGAATCAAAAAGAGTCAGACCAGCTCAAGGAGAGGGATAGATGAAAGGGAACAAGGAAAGTTGGCAACGCTCAACACACCCTTCATCATGCTGAGCTACGACAATGTACATTTAATTTTCATCACATTTAAAATGATTGGCACATATATTCTTCTAGAAAAACATCTCATGCTTTCCATGCTAGGCCACGTGGAAGGTGATCCACTTATCACGGAATCCATCTGCATCACACACAGCTGAGTGGATTTTCTATAAAATCCACCATTGCACCTTTTTGTAGACACTTTTGGTTGATATAGGAGAAACTCTGTTGGAATGAATTACCAAATTCTCTTCACCGAAAGCCCCTCCTTGCTTATCTTCTTCTCTGTAACTTCCTTCCTTCTATGGAAGGCTGCCTGAGTTGTAGCCACTTCCTGAGCACAACCTCCACTCCAAATAACCACACATCCACCTTCCTCCACTGCCCGATATCAGCTACCTCCGCTGATTTGTTTCTGTGCATCTGAATCAGAGAACACCTCTGGAGTAGCTTCCGCTATTGGTGTTTCACTGATTTCCAATGCCTTTGTTCCATCGCCGTGATTCAAATCTCACAGATCTGCAGAATGACATCAAGACTGGATCTATCAAGTGGTATTCAGAGTAAGGTTGCTGATGTCGTGAGATAAATGTCATTTATTTTAAAATTCCACACTCTCTGCATCCTCCTGCATTGTTCTTGCTTTTGTTGTTACTGTTCTATTCGTTTTTGAAATTTTTTTTAGTAGGATCTTTGAGTCTTTGATCAGTGCCAACTTTAATTTGCTTGAATCTCTTCATTTTATTCGGTTAAAAATTGTTGGTTGAGTCTTTTAATTTGAGCATCATCTCTGGTTTTGTCATAGTCATGTTAAATGCTTATATGTCTTCAAATCTGGTTCATACCGTGTGCTGTAACTGGAAATCTTAATGAGATAAGATACTCTCTGCACAATAAAAAAGCTATGACAATCAATATGATGAGCTCAGGTGCATGAATTTGTATCAATCCGTTCAAATTCAGTAATTCACACAGTGTAGAGTGTCAATACTCAATTTCGTCTGAATGACTAGACAACAAGATAATAATATTTACATTTTTATTTTGTATACCTTTATTTAATTTTATATTATTCTATTGTCCTTTTTTTTTTACTTCAAGTATATTTCATGTATTTTATTTGAATTTCACTTGTTCTTTTGTTATATTTCATTATCATTACATTAGTTTATTTTATTTTCTTTTCACATTATGTTAATTATACTTTATTTTATTTTATATCTACTTTTATTTTATTTTTCTTGTACGTTACTTTATTTTGATTCTGTCTTATTTTACGTTATTCTAATTTTCATTTTCTTTTTTTAGTTTATGTGTATTGTATTTTATTTAGTCTCTTAAAAAATAATAATAAAATAATAAAAAAATAAAAAAAACAAGTGAAGCCCAAGATTGGTTCTCTTTCTGCAAAATATCACGATCCACATGAGGAAAATATTTACAGACTGGTGCAATCAGATACCAATTAGCTGCAATCGAATACTAATTAGCTGCAATAAATTACCAAAGAGGGAAGGATATTCAAATTGTTTCCTTAATTGATCCAATTGAAACATAAAAGGAAGAAAGAAATAAGGAAGAAATCCTTGGGGGATACGCCCGGATTATCCAGAAGGGAAATAGAGGAACATTTTTCTTGGGATGGAAATTAGTTTTCTAAAAGGGGACGAGATTGATTATTCAGGGATCGGATTTCCTTTACCAGGCTGGAGGGAATTGAGGATTATTATTCACCATTGCGAGAAAACAAAAGGACGACGTTATTCATCCGAAAAAACCTTACCATCACCAAGATTGGAAACTCTAGACCATCATTGATCATCACTACCTGGTAGGAAGGGACCTCACGGCCAGAGGAGGGGAAGACCATTCGCTTTCGTCAGCTCCTTTCACCGGTGCTTTTAAAGCTGCGAAGGTAAGGCTCCATATCTAAGCTCTTAGTTTTATATGAATGCATGCTCTCTGTTATGTCCGGATATGAATGAATGGTATTTAATGAGTGCATATAGTTGGGTCTGTCTTCTCTGGATATGGATGAATGATCTTTCATCAGTGCGCATAGTTACCTTCGTTTTCTTCATGGCGTACTGTGTTAATCAAAACTGCATCAAAAATATATTTTCAAGGCCAACAAAATTCATCAGATAAATGACAATAGGAAATAAATGTATACTCTTCAAGCATCGGGTTTCAATGTCATTTGCTTATACCTAGAAAACAAAGCCTTGCCACAAACCTACATACAGATACAGAACCTGCCATTCCCCTCCATCATATGGAACTCTAAGTATTGTCACCAGAAAACCAGAAAACCAATCACCAAGAACAAACACCAATTTCTAGCGCCCAACATACACTCCAATGTTTCCAATCCCAGTAAACCAAAACATCAATTGATAGATAAATTAACTAAATAAAACAAGAAAAAATGCCTTCGTCCTCGACAGTGGCGGTGAGGGTTGCTGGGATTTTTTTGGCGTTTAGGAGACAAGTAAGAATTCCTCGAATGGAGAGGGAAGAGGGTGACGCTGGTGGCGCCGGTGAGGAAGCGAACTCCGGCAAGGGCAGCGGTGGCCATCTTCGTCGACGGTTGTTGATTTCGTCCGTGGTGGTGGAGACTCGTCTCGGTGGAGCTACGGTCCTCCCCTCTTACGCGTGGACATGTCCTGTTCGTGACGGGTGTCGTCGGCGACGCCATGGGTCGAATGACGGCAGCTCCGGTGGCGATTCGCGTGCCGGCGCGACCCTGGTTCATGAAGGCGACGTTTGGGCTCGCTCAAGCAGTGTTCGAACGGAGGAGGGTGAGAGCTTCTCGCGCGCGAAGAAGAGTCGTATCGTGGCATCCCTGACTGCGCGACAAATGGCGACTTGCGGTGGTTGCGCACGACGGCAGCGACGGGGACGCAGTGGCCATGGCATAGGAGCAGCGGCGCATATGAGGCGCGCCCACAACCCTAAATGGGCGAGTAGAGAAAGGGGGCGAAGTCTCAGTCTGCGGCGACTGGCCGGTTGGTGGCTGACGCCGGTGACACTGGGTGGGGACACGATGGTGACGTGGTGGTCGTTAGATGAGGGTGGTAATGTGCGATCCCAACTCTGCGTAAGTGGTGCGGGAGAGAGGGGTGGGAGGTCTCTGAAGTGGCGAAGTGCAGAATGGGATGAAGAGTTTCGAACCCCCTTAGGTTTCTAGGTTAGGAAAAGGCCTTGGCCAGGACGCCTGGGCTATTCTTTTTATCACACCTCCTTCGCCTCCATCCGCAACCCTTTTCTCCTTAGGCTCTAGCCCACTTTGCGAATCAACCAAAAAGGAATAATAAAACCGTTCTATCCGCTCCCCCATTTCTCATCCGCACTCCCATTCCTCATCTTGACACCCTCGTATTCATTTTGTGTGTTCTGGGCTTAAGCCCTTTTCCATTTCTGCAACCTTTTTTTCCTTTAATTACTTGGTGCACCCCTGTTTTTTACTATATGTTGTATGCTTGCCTAGCTTTCTTTTGTGCACTCCCATAGTTACTAGTCCTACCCTCACGTTATGTACTTTATCTACCTATTCACCTAAATATTGTTATATTTTTATATTGAGAAGAAGTAATAAAAAATTTTGAAAACATTTTTAGAAAATAAAAATTTATTTTAAAAGGGTTAAGCGCACATGCGACTATTCTATCTGCCTTGTGCTGAAAACCTTTTCTCTTTCTTCTATAAAATCATTTTTAAAAGGTTTAAGCACACGTGCGACCATTCTGTCTGCCTTGTGTTAACAACCTTTTTCATCGTCTTCGTTCAAAAAATTAACCAAAAATTATTTTAAAAGGTTTAAGTACACGTGCGACCATTCTGTCTGCCTTGTGCTGAAAACCTTTCCTCTTTCTTTTATAAAATTATTTTAAAAGGTTTAAGCACACGTGTGACCATTCTGTCTGCCTTGTGCTAAAAACCTTTTTCATCTTCTTCGTCAATAAAAATTAACGAAAATTTATCTTAAAGGTTTAAGCACACGTGCGACCATTCTGTCTGCCTTATGCTAAAAAGCCTTTTTCTTCTTCTACTTTCAAAAAAATCAACCAAAAAATTATTTCAAAAGGTTTAAGCACACGTGCGACCATTCTGTCTGCCTTGTGCTAAAA
>NC_028358.1:19384330-19397487 GCF_000741045.1 Vigna radiata var. radiata | reverse complement strand
AAAAGGTTTAAGCACACGTGCGACCATTCTGTCTGCCTTGTGCTAAAAACTTTTTTTTTTCTTTTTCTTCTTCTTTTAAAAAAAATCAACAAAATTTATTTTTAAAGGTTTAAGCACACGTGCGACCATTCTGTCTACCTTGTGTTGAAAACCTTTTCTCTTTCTTATATATAAAATACCAAAAAAATATAAAAATCTTCAAAAACTAAAAACATCTTAAAACGAACTATCTTTCAGCTAGAACTACGTAACCCTGATTTCTCACTTTGAGAATATGTAAGAGCAAGGTCAATCCTTGTCGGGCACAAAAAATAAAAAAAATATATTTTGTTTCTTTAGAGTTTTATTTTTTGCGATAGTTAAACATTTTGCAAACCACATCTTTATTCGCGTATTTTAATTAAAGGTACTAATACCTTCCCTACACGTAACCGACTCCTGAACCCTATCTTTGGTTTTCGTGGACCGTGCTTTATCATTTTATGCTTTTTTCGTAGTTTTCCAGAATAAACTATGGTGGTGACTCCAAAACTCTTTTTCAAAATTGTTTTCTTTTTGGATCGTCGTCCCGTCGCGAAATCGGTTGCGACAGTAGAGTTGTGTGGCTGATGCTGTTTTGAACATATGCAATCATTGTTCCATTGCCTGATTTCTTATGTGACTTGCTATTCTACATAAGTACCACTGTTTAAATAATAGCTAGTCTATAATGAACATTTTCTGAATGTGAAATTGTCATTGCAAAAGTCAGATAGACTTGAATTGGCAGTAAACCGAACTACACGTGCTTTGTTAAGTGATTTCTGCGTGTTAATTTGGTTGAGCACCTAAATCATCGTTAATCATCCAAATTAACATTCTGCTACTTTGAGCAACTTTCTTTTGCTATCTTAAATTTATTTCAATCGTTTTACAGCTGATTGAAATTCATTCCTAAAATTTAGATGCTATAGTTGCTTATATCGGAATGCATCAGAACTGCATCACTCAAATGGTTTGTTAGGCTGAATCTGATCTGAAAGTGTGTTCAAATAAGTTTGTTTTCATCAATCAAACATGTTTGTAAAAGTCTAAATTGACCATACACTGCTCTATGCAAATTCCATATATGACTTGTCCAAATTTTGGGTCATTTCTGGTTCAAAAACATAGCTGCTACATTAGAAATTTCAATCTTCAACTGAAAATTGGTGTTTCAGATATTAATTGTGGATGTAGTAAAAGCTTTGGTCCATAAAACACAATTGACAATATTCAAAAGATACTGCAATAATAGTAAAAAGTTGAACGAACCAGTGCATCCAATTGTGAAGTCTGTCAAATCTGAAATTAACAAGTCTGCATCATAAATTGAATGTTCTTTGAGGCAATATCACAAACAGTTTGTGAAATTTGCAGTGTACAACTATTTTGATCCAATTTTAATTCGTGAACTTTCATTGCTTTTCTAATCTACTCTAGAACTCTTCCTAGGATCATTTTGACGTGCCTCCTTATTTGTAACTGATTAAATCATTGCTTTTGAAGTTATTGGACATCCTACACACAACCTGTTTGACAAAAGGTTCTATGTTGCTATCATTTTGGCTGTATTTTTCGGGCAGTATAACAGGTTATACGAGTGCTAAACTAGTTTGCTGTGTAGGTGTATTATTGATAACGGTATAAAAACCGTTATTTTCATGTGTAAATATGATATCAAAACACACCCTTTGTGGCTTAGAATGAGCTTAAAATCAAGTAAAACACTTCGTTGAATCATGAGAGAGTCAAAAGTTGGTTTTAGAGATATTATGCTTGTTTTTGCAATGTTTTGCAGAGTTTTGATGAGAATTGAAGATGGAAGTGAATTAGGACGGACTTAGACTCAAGAAGGAAGAAGAAAAAGGAAGAAAAGAAGAGTCTATGAACCGCTGAGCGCCCAAAACCAACGCTGAGCGGCTTGAGTGATTGGAGGCAAACCGCTCAGCGGTAAAACTGATCGCTAAGCGGTGGCGCGACTAGAGGAAAATTGCTGAGCGGTCTAATTAGGCATTGAACAGTTTTCTGTTTTTATTGGGCTTCAATTTTGTTATTTTTTTGGTTTATAAATAAACCCAGTGCGATTCAAATTGTAATCTTTTGGCAGACAGAGAAGTCCAGAGCAGTTCTACACACCTTGGAGGAGGTTCCTTGGATGCTTAGGCTCCAATATACCAAATTTAGGGTTTATTCTTCCATTATTTTCCATCTAGATTCACCATGTCCATGGTGAACTAAACCCTAGGTTGTTGAGGAACAATGTAATCTTTTGAAACTCTCTTATATCAAAATTCTTATCTTCTTTATATGCTTATCTTATCAATTGTTGGGTTCCTTTCCTTTGCTTTATGCTTTTATCGTTTAACTCATTCGGTAAATGTTGTTTGTCTTTATTGATACGGAGATGTACAGTAATGTCATGAACTGGGGGGAATTCCTTGATTATTCTAATACCACCTAGAGATATGGGTAGGACGATCAATTATATTTTGCTTCCGTTTATCATGCATTATTAGTTACTATGGGAGGCTAGAGATAGCAAGCCAATAATTAGTAATAGGCTCTTTTTGCCAAGAGATTGGGTTTAGGGTAGACTAAGAAAGTTTGCATGACAATATGATAAATCAGCGAAGTTTGCATGACAATATGATAAATCAGCGAATTAGATAAGAAGAGTAGATATAAGAGGGTGGATAAGATGAAATTGTAAACCCCAACAACTCCATTCATCCATAGTCTTTTTCTAGCCAATTGATTCACTACATTTTGCATGTTTATTTTAGTCTTGCATACAAAACCTAAATTTAATTCTTTTCTCAAGTCTTATGCGATTAGTTTACATGAAAGTTAAGGCCTAAGAGTCCTTTAGGAAACGATACTCGGACTTACCCGTTTTATATTACTTGATAACGATTTGGTACACTTGCTAGGGATTTAACAAGTTTTTGGCGTCGTTTCCGGGGACTCGTGGTTTAACTTATCTAGTAGTGTAAATTGATTTAATTTGACTTGATTGTATATATTTTGTTTTTGTTTTATTTTTGTTTTATTTTTATATAAAAGTGTTACTAGGGTTTTTGTTTCTTGTGCATGCAGGAGACTAGACATACTAGGAGCAAGAAAAATACGCAACCTCTTCTTGAAAGCTTGAGTGAAACAAGGGGAAGGAGAGTAAGACGCCCATCTAGGGAGTTGTTTCCCTCTCCTGATAGATTATTGTCACCTTCACCAGATCAAAGAGCATAGGAGATGGCAGTAGAACATCCTCCTCCAAGACGCACTCCAGTAGATCAATCTAATGTTGTTGGCCCTTTCCACTTCAACAGCATAGCCATGCCAACATATCATACGACTAACATGGTGATGAATCCAGCGCTTATCCATCTGGTGTCAGGAAACCAGTTTCACGGCTTGTCAAATGAGAACCCATATGACCATTTGACAACGTTTAGTGAAATCTGTAACACTGTGAAGATGACGGGAGTGCCAGATGAACGAGTAAAGCTTTGCTTGTTTCCATTCTCATTGGGAGGCAGTGCTAAGACATGGTTGAATTCTTTTCCTGAAGGAACATTCACTACATAGGAGACTGTGGCAACTAAGTTTGTCAATAAATATTTTCCACAGTTTAAAGTTACTCAGGGAAGGCTGGAGATATCATCATTCAAACAGGGCATGAAGGAGACTCTTGGTCAAGCCTGGGAAAGATTCAAGGGCTTATTGAGGAAGACACCAATTCACGGTTTTGACAAGACTATTATATATCTTGCTTACCTAGGAGGTCTGAACACGCAATCTAAGATGATGTTGGACGCCTCAACTGGAGGTGATATCAAGAAGAAGACTAAGGATGAAGCCTATGACTTGATTGAGAGTATGACTACTAGTGAGCAGGAAACTTACAGTGAAAGGGGCGCACATGTTTAGAAGAGGGGAGTCTTGCACTTGCTTGCAGATGATGCTATATTAGCTCAGAATCATCCTCTGACTCAAAAGCTAGATAACTTGACGAAAATCTTATCACAACTTCCTAAGGAGATTCATAATATCTCCCAAGAGCAACAACTTTGTGATTTCTGTAGTGGTGACCATATCAATGGTCAATGTGCTATACCAGAGGAGATGTAGCAGGAAGCAAACTATATGGGGAATCAGTTTCAGTATAGGCAGGGGAACTTCAACCAAGGCAACTCTAGCCAAGGTTGGAAGAGCCATCCTAGTATTGGACAACCCCAGAATAACTCATCTGGACAATCAGGAGGCTTCCGACCGCAACAACCATTGCCTTTGTGGGAGCAGGTTAATCACTTGATAGAGACTGTCAGAGACTGTTAGAGACCTAAATAATAGATTTGACAAATTCTTGAAGGTTTATGAGTCTAATCATGCAAGTGACCAAGCCAGTTTTAGATCCTTGGAGATGCAAATTGGTCAGCTATCAAAGAGGGTAGAAACCACTGAGAAGAACCAATTTAGGACTAATACTAATGTTAACCCTAAAGAGGAGTGCAAAGCTGTTGTTACTAGGAGCAAAAGGAAAGTGGACAAGGAAGTTGTGGAAATTGGGAGTAGTGAAGATGAAGAAGAGGAAAAAGAAATTATTGAGCTAGACAATAATGAAGGTGAGGAAGAAGAGGAAGTAAGAGACGGTCACAATGGGCAGTCTAGAGAAATTTTTAACCAGGTGACTGTAGTGCCTTCAGTGATCCAAGAGATTCTTGCATATTCTGAAAGAATAAAATTTTATTTTGGAGATATAATAGATCTTGATGAAGAGGAGCAGGAATTTGATATTCAACCTCAAAAGAAGAATTATACGCCTAAGGTAAAATATCCAGGTTGTTTGACTCTTTCATGCGTTGTGAATGGTGTTAATGTAGGAGGAGCCATGATAGATTTTGGATCTAGCATTAATATGATGCCTAAGCGTTTCTTGAAGAAAATTGGAGGGCTAGTATTAAAACCGTCTAATCTTACTATGACGGTGGCTTATGGCTCTACAAAAGATCCACTTGGTATGGTGGAGAATGTGACTGTGCGTGTGGAGCAGCTAGATTTCTCGGTTGATTTCATAGTTATGGGCATGGAAAGTGATGAAAGGATTCCAATGATTCTTGGAAGACCTTTCATGGAAACTTCAAAGATGTTTATTAGTGTCCATGATGGAAGAATCATGATGAGGGACCATGAACATGTGCTATTATATATTGGTTCTAAAGAGAATAATGTTAGAGTTAGAAAGAGAGCCAGACATAAAAAGACAAGAAGAGATGTTGCATCTGAAGATAGCACAACAGGTACTGATACTGACAGTTGTAATGTTTTACAGGTACCTAAAGATGAAGAGGTTGATAAAGGAGGAACAATCCACTCAGAAGATACATCACTTCCACGTGGTTCACAGGTAAGATTCAAGAATAGAAAGTGGATTGTGAACAAGATTAAAGAAGATGAAGTAATGGAGATTAGAAGACCTTACACCAAAGCCATAAGAAGAGTGAACAAAAGAAACTGATGAGTTGGGTAGATAAAAATCCCAGCCAGGATGGGAAGACATGATGTTATCTTATTAAATCCCAATTTCTGTAAAACATTTGTAGTTTTAGGTTTATTTTGGGCATGTAACTCTTTGGATTTTTAAACATTTTTGGGTAACATCTACTGAGGGATGCTAAAGATTTAGGTATCCACTGAAGGATACTAGGAAGGTACACCTACTGATGGGTGTTGGTAAGGAGGCACTTACTGATGAGTGCTAGACAGGTTTGGGTCAAGCTCGTGACGTTAAACAAGCGTTACCTGGGAGGCAACCCAATTGATTATTTCTGTTTTTAATTCTGTGTTAAATGTATTGCATGTTTGAATGTTGCATTTGAGAGGGGAAAGACATGTGATTGAAAAAATGAAGATTGAAATTAAGTATTACAGGGTGAGATTGCTCAAAAGCAAGCAAAGAAGAGAGGAAGAAAATTATCACCAAACTGCTGAGCGGTAGCGGCGTATACCAGCTCGGGTTTTGTTAAAAACTGAGAAATTTTTAGGTTTTGCACTTTAAAACCTCTTCTTTGTAGTTCGCCCAAGCGGTCTCCTTAAGCCCTAATACTTCTCTTTAACTTTCAAGAGCTTTTTAAAGATATTTCCTCACTTTTTCCATCACCCACTCACAAAAATCTCAATTTTCTACCATTATCTTGTTAAAGTTTGGGGTTTTTTGGTTGAGGGTTGTGCATTGGAGAGAGCATTCATCATCAATTAGAAGGAAGTCTAGCAAGCATCTTAAATCTCCACTCAAGTAAGTTGTGCAATTTCATTCTTAGGGTTTCTATTTGAAAATGGATGAAGAACATTCTTAGGAACATGATAAATTAGGGCTTTTGTTTTCTATGCATGATTTGATGAAATAGAAACTGTTTGAACCAATTGAATTGCATAAATTTGGTATGGAATTATGGATTTAGTGTTAGAGTGGAGATTATGACTGTTGATAGTGAGTTTTTGAAAAACCCAGTTGAAAACCGCTGAGCGGACTGTTTGAACCGCTGAGCAGAATTCATCAGATTGAGATGCTTGGACGCTGAGAGGCCCTGTTTTTCCCTCAGTACTGGATTGTGGTTGTTCTGGAAATGTAATTGATGATTTACTAACCTCTAGTGACGAATTTCTATGATGTTATTGGATTTATTTGATACAGGAATGTCATCCTCAAGAAGAGTGAAGACCATTGGCAACAAGAGAAAGGAGCTAGAAAGGCCAAGAAGATTTTATTCTTCTCGGTTCCTTTCTAAGAAGCATGAAGAGCATTACGTGACTATACAAGAGAGGCGTTTATTGATGGAGAGGAAGGCCATGTACATTCCATATTTAACTCCAGAGTTTGGACTAGAGATAGAAAGGCGAGGCTGGGAGAGATTGACCACCTATCCTGCACCAGCTAGCATTGAGCTGGTGAAGGAATTTTATGCTAACGCCTTTCCCAGAAGAGGAGTATCAGCAGGGAGGTACATGAGCTACGTGAGGGGGCAGATCATGAGATACGACCCCGACACCATCAACAGCTTTCTAGGTACTAAATGGCCAGGAGAGCAGTGTAGGTATGCTGCTCTTACAGGGGAATACAGGGATTATGAGGACATCGAGAAGGTGATGTGCATCCCTGGGAGACACTTTCAGAGCAACCCTAATGGAGCGCCAGTCAACTTCATTAGGGTAGATTTGACTCCCCTAGCAAAGTATTGGATGACATTCACTCATGCCAACATACAACCATGCTCCCATGTCTCTGACATCACTATGCACCAGATTCTCTTCATCTACTGCATGTTGATGCAGATGGATGTTAACGTTGGTGAGATTATTGCCAACGAGATTCAAAGATGCGCTACTACTGTTAATAGTAGGACACCGTTGGGACATCCGTCCCTGATTACATACCTGTGCCAGCAGGCAGGGATGGATACTGCAGTTCCACCTTATGAGAGGTCGAGGAGGGCTATTGATGCCTCCTATTATTGTCAGTTTTGTGGAGGTGACGAGCCAGCCGGAGCAGTTCCTAGGAGACGTCCTAGGAGAGCAACAATTCAGCAGGAGGATGCACCTGCAAATGCACCAGCACAACACGCTGAGCCTTTCCAGATGATGGACATGTATATGTCCATCATGGAGAATAGTATGGAGTCTCTACGCAGAGGGCAGGTAGCTACTGCAGAGAGGATTATAGGATTGTATGACACGCCACCAGTGCACAGGTGGACTATGGATGAGTTCTATAGTACGATGGCTTGGCCTCAGGAGTAGGAACAGGGCAACGGGTCTGGAGCAGCTGGAGCACCAGGTAGAGATGAGGATGACCAGGAGGATGATGATTTTAAGGATGCACAAGAGGGTGATGAGTACAACTCAGATGAGGACATGGACTGATAAGGCATCTACTGATGGATGCCAGCACTTGGACAGGGGTTTTCTTTTTCTTTTCCTTTTGTACTTTGGATTTGTAGAATAGGTTGAATTTTATTTTTGTGTCTATGTCTGGCTTGTACACTGGTTATGATGATGGTTTGATGATTATATTGCATGATGAGTTATTTGATGATGATTAAATGTGGTTGATGATTGAGACTGTGTGCATGTTGATATCTAGGTGAATGGTTCACTAACTATGTGAACAAATGTGTGGTGATTTATGATTGTGATTATGATGCTAAGCAGAATGTATGAATGATGTGTGAGAAAGCATGTTGTGTGAGGTATTGAGCTCCAGAGTTTTCACTGATATATTGATGGAATACCCCTTGCAATGACCTAGCACATTCATGAAGAGTTGGAGACATCTATGGAAGATGGGCCTGGACTCTTTCTCTTGGGCCATCTTAAGTCATCATGAAGATTTAGTAGAGTAAGAATAATTTTGGGCCTTGTATTTTGGGCTAAGTAGTCCAGATTTTATTTGGGCTTTGTATTTTGGGCCAACTAGTCTAGATTTATTTGGGCTTGGTATTATGGGCCTAGTAGTGTAGGATTTCAATTGGGCCTTGTATTTTGGGCCAAGTAGAATAGGATTTTGACCAAACAAGTCAACAAAGGGTCAAGGCCCAAAGTTGACTATGCTTGGACCTCCAAAATGGATATGTTGACCAAAGGGTCAACATTTTGGCTAAGCTTGGAGAACAAGGGAGGATAATTTCATCCTACACATGTGGAAGCTTCCCATTGGAGAGTTTTCCTCCTAGTTAGTGGCCATGTGTCACTTTAGGAATGGAGNGTTTTTCCATAGGTAGTGGCCACATGTCACTCTCTCATTTGAGAGGATTTTTGCCACTTGTCTCCCTCCTATTAGAGAGGATTTCTCCTTGCTCTCCAAGACAGCCAAGGTGGCTCTTTTAGGTTAAAGTTTTAGCCCATTTTTGAGACACCTTAGCCTATAAATAGAGGTGTTCTCTATCATGTAATCACCTTTGATTTAGAGTAAAGTTATGCTGTCATTTTTGTGCCATACTACTCTTTTAAGGTCACCCTAGCCTAGAGCAACCCAAGTGGCCTCCTCTAGCCACCTTCCTCCAAGAGTTGGCCCAACCTCTCTTAGGGAACCTTTAAACACACCTTCCATCAGCATACAACTCATCAAAACCATGAGCTATCAACACCTTTCACCACCACCCACTAGTGCAAAAACGCTGTTTAACATCGGTTAATTTGAGTTTTTAACGTCAGTTTCGTATCCGACGTCTATTCCAGTGATGTTACTTTGTATCAGTTAGGTAATGACAGACGTCTATATAGACGTCAGACCTATATAGGTCAGACGTCTATATAGACGTCCGATCCATACAAGTCAGACGTCTTTCAGGTTGCTCCTGACTAATGATAATTCGAGTTTATAATTTTATTTTAGTTGAAGAGAATGTATTGTATATTTTTTTTATTGGATGGTTTTAAAAACCTAGTAGAGGGAATTGTAGAGTGCAAGACGCAAGAAATCGCCGCCAAAGAACGCTGCCCAAGCACACGAGAATAACTGCACCAAAACCCAACGAAAACGCATTTTAATCAGTTCAAATGAAAGATAATGCATAAAAGAGTGATGTAATCGGAGTAAAACTAATTTAAAACGGTGCAAAAGTGAGAAAACGAACCTAAACAGCGTAACCCGTAGAGAGAAAATGCGACGAATAACTGCATCAAAACCCAACAAAAACGCATTTTAATCGGTTCAAATGAAAGATAATGCATCAAAGAGTTATGTAATCAGAGTAAAACTAATTTAAAACGGAGCAAAAGTGAGAAAACGAACCTGAAAAGTGTAACCCATAGAGAGAAAACGCGACGAAGATGATGAACAATGAGTGCGCGTAACGACTGCCTCGCGATCACGATGTTTTAATGCCGAAATTTAGAAGTCGGTTCCCCTATAACAGACGTCTAAAGGGCTTTAGAAGTCGGTTTCCACCCATAACAGACGTCTAAATGAAGTCAAAAAGTGACTTTTCAAATTTCTGGGTTTAGGGTTTAGACGTCGGTTCCCCCTATAACAGACGTCTAAAGTGCTTTAGAAGTCGGATTGGCGGGATCAGACATCTATATGGAGCCAAAAAGTGTCTTTATAAATTTTTGGATTTAGGGTTTAGAGGTCGGTTCCCCCAATAACAGACGTCTAAAGTGCTTTAGAAGTCGGATTGGCGGGATCAGACGTCTCTATGGAGCCAAAAAATGACTTTTTAAATTTTTGAGTTTAGGGTTTAGACGTCGGTTCCCACAATAACAGACATCTAAAGTGCTTTAGAAGTCAGTTCCCCCCATAACAGACGTCTAAATAGAATAAAAAATTATTTTTTATTAACTTTTTCGTTTAGTTTTGACGTCTTTTCGGGGGAGCCGATGTCTATCATATTATAGACGTCGGGACCCTCTTAACTGATGTCTATATTGACAACTTATTTACGAAAGTGCCACCGGTCATTAATTTACGTCGGATTCCCGCTTAATTGACGTCTAAGGGGTGACGTTAAAAGCCAATTCTGCACTAGTGACCAAATTCCGCAATCTTCGTTCATGAACTTATGGCTTGATTTGCTTCTAGATTTGCCTTGTCCTAGCTAGAGCATTTTCCATCATTTGGTATCAAGAGCCTTGGTTCTTCAAAGAGCTAAGTTTCTTGGTTTTGATCCTTTGTTATTTTCTTGTTGTTTATTGTTTTCCTTACTTGTCTTGTTGTGTTTTCTTTTTCCATCATTTTGTTTTTCTGGAAGTAAAATAGGACGATTTTGAAACTTAAACTGCATCTAGCCCAGTTGTCCAAAAAATTCGTAAAAATACTCAAATGAAAGCCCTTTGAGTCTAGTTTCACACACAAAAAATCTCAATTCATTTGGACTTCTGTAGAGAAAGTTACTAGTAAAACACTCAGCAAAGGTCAATGCTGCCAGAATGCTGTCATTAGCGTTTTCCATGTTATGTTTTGTTAGTTTGGCTACTGTTTTGTGCCTTTTCTTTTTTTTGAGTCATTCCTTACTGTTTTTTTGGGTCTTTTATTGATTTATATTTGGTGCATTTCATTGATTGAGTCATTTTAATTTTTTAATCCATCCATGTTTGTCTAGAGTCATGTGTAGTTCTTTTCTTGTCAATTTTCTCAGGTAACTTTGAAAAATCATCAAAAAAAATATATAACATAGTTTGAAAAATTGCACCATATACAACTATTTGAGGGTCTTATATTTGATGTTTTGGGTTCATACTTGCCATTAGATCATTGGCAAGCTCTTAAAAAAAAAAATTCCCTATTGATGTTTCTAGTTTTCAACTCCATTTTTGATTATAGTAGGATTCTTTTCTATTTTGTGTTTCTTGTCTTTGTGACTTTTAAAACCCATAAATCACCTCTGTTCCAAATGTGTGATGGTCTTATTTTGCACCTTAAAAGAGTGGAAAAAGAAGTGCTAAAAACTTTTAAGCAAAAGGCCTCAAAAGAGTACCAAAAGAGAGCCTAAAAAGTGCTGAAAAAACATATTGTGTGCTTAGACCACTACCATTGTTTTTGTGCAATCTGTTTTGGAACGTGTTTTGCTCACTGTTTTGGGTATTTATCTTCACTTTCCAGTGGCTAAAAGTCTTGGCTATGATGCTAAAAGAGTGGCCTTAGTGCCCCATTTGCTCAAAGTTGCCAAAAGACAAGAACCACCCACTTTTCTTCTAGTAGTTTTTGTTTTGTGAATCTACTCTAGAACCTTTCGTTAGGATTTCTTTTGAGTGCTAACCTTTGTTTCTTAACCTTTAATTTCTTGCTTGTCTCTTGGATTTCTTAGTTTTGTCATAATTAAATTCCTTTTGCAAAGCCTTTCTTGTTTTTGGACCTTTTTATTGCTTTTATCCCTTGTTTCTTCTTGCACAATTTCGGCTTTGGTTACTTTGTGTGGTGTAGGTTCTCTTTGTGAGGTGATCCAATATCTTAGAGGTAGCCTTCTAGGTGGTGGAGACCCAAAGGGAGCTTGAAGTCTAGAGTGGTAGCCAAAAGAAAGGAGAGAAACACTTTTGGGAGGAAGCTTTGATTTGGTTGTAAATTTTTGTTCTTTTTTTGGCTTTGTAATCTTTCTTTTTTTTTTTTCTCTCTTGTAATTCACGGCCTTGTTAGGTGTCTTGGGGGAGTCTTTGGTGCTCAATCCCATCTCCTAACAAGAACCTTTATTTATTAGTAATTTTCGTTTTTAGTTGGTTGGTCGGAGGAACCAAAGTTCTTCTAACTTAATCATTAGGTCGCGTTGCTAGTTTATTTGCTTTCTTTAATTGTGATAGTTTAGTGTGTGTCAACTTTAATTTCAAATTTAGTTCCCTTTGAGAAATTTGGTTCAAGAGTGTCTAAGGTAAGCTTTGGCTGGGAAAGGTTTGGTATTTAAGAAATCCATTGTGATTCATCTCCCTTTCCTAGAAGTGAACTTGGGTGTCTTTTCCCTCCTTAAATCTCTTAAGGAACTTTCTTTGAAATTTAAGTATTTGTTTGTTGCATTGCATATTTTTGAAAACCTTTAAGGATGTCTAAGACTAATTCCTTTGAAATTGGAAGTGACTCTAGTGACAACGTAAAACCCACTTTGAAAAATTTAGCAAAAGAGCTAAAGTCACTTAAAATTTGGCAAAGGCAAGAAACTCTTCTTAAAGAAAAAGAAAGAATTGAAAGAGAAGAGTATCTTGCTAAGTTGGAAGAAGAGCTTATTATTCTTAATGAAAAACAAGAAAAAGTCCAAAAGGATTTAAGGAAAATAAAGAGAAGAAGAGAGGAAGACAAAAGAAGGAAGAAAGAACGAAGAGAGAAAAAGGAGAAGTAAGAAGAGAGAAAAAGGAGGAGGAAAGAAGAAGAAAGTATGAAGAGAGAAAGATAAAAGAAAGGAATGAGAAAGAAAAGAGAGAAAAAGAAGAGATTGAGATAAAAGAAGAAGAGGAAGAGTTACTAAAGCACCCTAGCACTTCCACAATTAAGGTTAAGACTAAGATGATGAGGGGAGTTTTCCAATACTTGAACTTTTCTCAATACATCCAACCATCTTTCATAGCTCCATTTTTTACTTTTGAAATTTCAACTTCTTTTTCACCTCCCACTATTTTTAACTCCTCAAATTTTTCCAAATCAAACTTTGAGTTGATGTTAC
>NC_028358.1:19363684-19384135 GCF_000741045.1 Vigna radiata var. radiata | reverse complement strand
AGCATAAGGTCTTATTTAAATCATTCATCTAGATACATGTTGTTTGTGGCTCATAAGATTATTGGTTTTGAGTTTGATGACACTTGCATATGGATCTTTGATCCTGGTGGAAAGATACACAAATTGACCAATAATAAGAAAAAGGTTTTTGTCATAAAAGAACAAGAAGATTTGAGGGCAAATCCTTTTTCAAGAGGGAGGGCATGATGGAATACCCCTTGCCATGACTTAGCACATTCATGAAGAGTTGGAGACATCTATGGAAGATGGGCCTAGACTCTTTCTCTTGGGCCATCTTAAGTCATCATGAAGATTTAGTAGAGTAAGAATAATTTTGGGCCTTGTATTTTGGGCCAAGAAGTCTAGATTTTATTTGGGCTTTGTATTTTGGGCCAAGTAGTCTAAATTTATTTGGGCTTGGTATTATGGGCCTAGTAGTGTAGGATTTCAAACAACTCCATTCATCCATAGTCTTTTCTAGCCAATTTATTCACTGCATTTTGCATGTTTATTTTCGTCTTGCATACAAAACCTAAATTTAATTCTTTTCTCAAGTCTTATGTGATTGGTTTACATGAAAGTTAAGGCCTAAGAGTCATTTGGGAAATGATACTCGGACTTACCCGTTTTATATTACTTGATAACGATCTGGTACACTTGCTAGGGATTTAACAATTATAGCTCAGACTTCGTACATACAAGGAAGCATCAAAGGAAGGCAAGAGACCGAGGAATCAAGTCATGAAGTGTGGCTTTCGTGCAGAGAATTCTCGGTAGCAGCTGCAAAATTCTGGTGTTGAATTTTCGTGCAGCAGTAGGGTCCTCACTTTGCAGCTGAGAGATTAGTGTGAAAATGTTAAATTCACCTTTCCTTGTGAGAAGCCAAAGCTGCACACAACATCTACACCCATTTACTTGTATTTTTGTTTCATTTGAATTGTAAAAAGACTTTGTAAGTGGCCATTAACCAAGTGAGTTGGAAGAATTTCAAGTGTTCTTCCATCACTTGCAAACTTGACTTTTATTGCACAACTAAAATTGGTAGACGGTGAGTGTGTCTTGGTTCCAAAGTTCCAAGCCTCACCAGAAGATCTCACTCTTTTACTTTCTTGCAAAAGCGCTTAGGAGACCTTAGAAGTCCGTCTTAAAGTGTAGGTTTTTATTTCTTCGCTTGCTTGTTGTCTTTAAACTTTTGGTGGAGTTAAAAGTGATTTTTATTTAAAGATTCTAGTAAGTAGCTAGAAGCCTATTTGGCAAGGTAAGACTTCGTACTTAAGCAACCTTTTTCGGTTTACCTCTCTTACTTGAAATATTGCTTGCAAGTGAAATCTTTAGTCTGTATTTCAAGAAAACCTTTAAGTTCATCATAATGTCAAGAAGGCACTCACCTAGGATTAGTGATAGTGAAAATCAAAAAGAGAAATTGACCCTCCAAACTCTAGTCAACCAACTCAATGAAATTGAAAGAAAAATGAGTCAAGAAAAAGTCAATAGAGAGCTTCAAAATGCTATGATACAAGATCAGTTGAGGTTGATGAGAGAGGAGAATAACCAAAGTCGAGATAGGTGTAGGGGAAGTCAAAGTGACCATTCTCAAATGGGAGGAATTCCCCTAAGTGTGAGAGAATATTACCACCAACACTCTTCTTCAAGAAGAGATAGGCGGGATACCCAAATTCCTCCACCCCCTAAGGAAGTCAATGTTACGTTGCCTCATTTCCATGGTAAGGATAATGTTGAGGCCTATCTTGATTGGGAGATGAAGGTGGAGCAATTGTTTGCTTGCCACCAAGTGAGTGAGGAAAGGAAAGTCTCTCTAGCTACCCTAAGCTTTCAAGGGTATGCAATGTATTGGTGGACTGCTCTAATCCAAGAGAGACTAAGGCATTAAGATCCTCCAATTCATTATTGGAATGATCTCAAAACTGCCCTTAGGAGGAGACACATTCCCTCTTATTACAATAGAGAACTCATGGATAAGCTCCAAAGATTACAACAAAAGTCAATGACTGTTGAAGAATATAGACAAAAGATGGAGGTTTAGATGATGAGGGCAGGGATAGTAGAGGCTTCAGAAATTACTTTGGCTAGATTTTTAAGTGGGCTTAATTTGGATATTCGAGATAGGGTCGAACTACTACCTTATAGAAATTTGAATGATCTTGTTCAAATGTGTATAAAGGTAGAACAACAAAACTTGAGAAAGTCTTCTTCAAAAAGAGTTCAAGTTCACCCTACCTTCGAAAAGAAAACTTTCAAAGAAAAAGAGCCTTTTAAACCTCTAGCCAAAATCAATGAAAATCCCAAGCAAGAATCCTCTTCACACACTCGCACAAGTGATATCAAATTTTTTAAATGTTTGGGTAGGGGTCATGTAGCTACCCAATGTCCTACCAAAAGAACCATCATTCTTAAAGGTAGTGACATCTATAGCAGTGAAAGTGAATCACCCACCAGTGAGAGTGAGAGTGAGCAAGAAAAAGAAGAGGAAGTATTTGCTGATGATTGTCAACTTCTCATGATGAGAAGGGTGTTTAATAGTCAACCTAGCATAGAACACTTATCACCAAGAGAGGACATCTTTCACACAAGATGTAAATTTCAAGACAAATATTGTTCTCTCATTATTGATAGTGGTTCTTGCTGCAATTGTTGTAGCACAATGCTAGTTGAAAAATTGAATCTTGGAGTAATACCTCATCCAAAACCTTACAAACTTCATTGGCTAAATGAAGATGGGGATATAACTGTCAAGAATCAAACCAAATTGGCAATTTCCATAGGGAACTTTAAAGATGAAGTTGTTTGCGATATAGTTCCCACGAAAGCTTGTCATATGTTATTGGGAAGACCATGGCAATTTGATCATGACACTATACACCATGGTCTTACCAATACCATAACTGTGCACAAAGGAGACAAGAAATTTGTGCTTCATCCTTTGACACCTGCCTAGGTGGCGAAAGCTCAAGCACAAATGAAGTTTAATAGAGAACAAGAAAAAGAAAAAAAAAAGAGAGAAAATAGTAGTCCTTAGGGATGAAAAAGAGGTGTGGGAGAGTGGTGTTCTCTCCCACCAAGGTACTCAACCTGAAGTTCTTTTAAATAAAAAGACTTTAGAAAATACTCTTCAAGTTGAGCAACCTTCATACCTCCTTCTTTGTCAAGGAACACTCACATGCACATCTAGTGAGTCTAAAACTTCCACTCTTTCTCTTTCAATACAAAATCTTCTGAAAGAATTTGGTGATCTATTTCTCAAAGAGATTCTAATTGAACTTCCACCATTAAGGGGAATAGAACATCAAATTGACTTTGTCCCAGGGGCAACTCTTCCTAATAGGCCTGCCTATAGGACTAATCCCCAAGAGACTAAAGAGATTGAGTCACAAGTCCAAGACTTGTTAGATAAGGGTTAGGTTCAAAAGAGCTTAAGCCCATGTGCTGTGCCTGTGTTGCTGGTGCCTAAAAAAGATGGCAAATGGCGAATGTGTTGTGATTGTAGGGCTATCAACAACATCACAATAAAGTATAGACATCTCATCCCTAGACTTGATTATATGTTGGATGAATTACATGGGGCTCAAATTTTCTCAAAAATAGATCTTAAAAGCGGATATCACCAAATTAGGATCAAAGAGGGTGATGAATGGAAAACTGCTTTTAAGACTAAGTTTGGGTTATATGAGTGGCTAGTGATGCCTTTTGGTCTTACAAATGCTCCAAGTACATTCATGAGACTTATGAACCATGTCTTGAGGGATTGCATTGGGAAGTTTGTAGTTGTTTATTTTGATGACATATTGGTATATAGTCAAGATTTGCAAAATCATGAAAAATATTTAAGAGTTGTTTTAACAAGTCTTAGAACTAATCACTTGTTTGCAAATCTTGATAAATGCACCTTTTTGTTGATAGTGTCATTTTTTTAGATTTGTAGTGAATAAACATGGGGTCCATCTTTTCAAACCCCAAGGCTCACAAAGAAAACTCCTTGTCAAAGAGATGCATGAGGGAGGTTTGATGCGACACTTTGGGGTAGATAAAACCCTAAGCATGCTAAAAGAAAAATTCTTTTGGCCCCACATAAGACGATATGTCCAAAGGCATTGTTACAAGTGCATTACTTGTTTAGAGTCAAAATCTAGAACAATGACTCATGGTCTTTATACTCCTTTACCCATTGCTTCAACTCCTAGGGAAGATATTAGCATGGATTTTGTCTTAGGACTACCAAAAACTTCTAAGGGTTTCGACTCTATCTTTGTGGTAGTGGATCGTTTCATCAAAATGGCCCATTTTATACCATGCCACAAGATAGATGATGCAAGTAATGTGGCTAGGCTATTCTTTAGAGATGTGGTTAGACTTCATGGACTACCTCGAGTCATCATTTCTGATAGAGATACAAAATTTCTTAATCACTTTTGGAGAACCTTATGGTCTCGATTAGGGACTAAGCTTTCCTTTTCTACTACTTCCCATCCACAAGCAGATGGTCAAACTGAAGTAGTAAATAGTCTCTATCCACTTTGTTGAGAGTAGTTCTCAAAGGCAACCACAAATCTTGGGATGAGTATCTTCCACATGTGGAGTTTGCTTACAACAGAGTAGTTCATAGAACTACTAACATCTCTCCTTTTGAGGCTGTATATGGTTTTAATCCTTTAACATCTATGGATTTAATTCCCGTACCTTCTTCACATGACTTTGTTCATCATGAGGGAATATCTAAATCCAAGTTTATAAAAGATTTCCATAAGAGGATTAGTAATCAAATACAACAACAAAGTGAGAGATATGCTAAGTACAACAATAAGGGTAAAAAGGAAATGATCTTCAATGAAGGCGACTTAGTTTGGCTTAACCTTCGAAAAGAACGATTTCCTATCCTTAGGAAGTCCAAACTAAGTCCTAGAGGAGATGGTCCTTTTAAGATCCTTAGGAAGGTTAATAATAATGCTTATCAGTTAGACCTTCCTCTTAAGTATGGTGTGCATACAACTTTTAATGTCTCTGACTTTCATCCTTTTTCAGGAGATGACAACTTGGATTTGAGGACAAATCCTCTTCAAGGGGGAGGAGATGATGACTTGGGGCTTAAGATCAGTCATGGACCTATCACTCAAAGTATGGTCAGGAAACTACAACAAGAATTGGAGGAACTTGGCACAGAGGGACAGGAATTATTTACACACTTCGAGTGGAGACCTTACATCAACTCAGCTGAATCAAAAAGAGTCAGACCAGATCAAGGAGAGGGATGGATGAAAGGGAACAAGGAAAGTTGGCAGCGCTCAACAAACCCTTCATCACGCTGAGCTACGACAATGTACATTTAATTTTCAGCACATTTAAAATGATTGGCACATGTATTTTTCTAGAAGAACAGGTCATGCTTTCCATGCTAGGCCACGTGGATGGTGATCCAGTTATCACGGAATCCATCTGCATCACACACAACCGAGTGGATTTTCTATAAAATCCACCATTGCACCTTTTTGTAGACACTTTTGGTTGATATAGGAGAAACTCTGCTGGAATGAATTACCAGATTCTCTTCACCGAAAGCCCCTCCTTGCTTATCTTCTTCTTTGCAACTTCCTTCCTTGTATGGAAGGCTGCCTGAGTTGTAGCCACTTCATAAGCACAACCTCCACTCCCAATAACCATGCATCCACCTTCCTCCACTGCCCGATATCAACTACCTCCGTTGATCTGTTTTTGCGCATCTGAATCAGAGAACACCTCTGGAGTAGCTTCCGCTGTCGATGATTCACTAATTTCCAGCGTCCTCGTTCCATCGCCGTGATTCAAATCTTACAAATCTATAGAATGACATCAAGACCATATTTATCAGTGGTTGTGATGGTAGAGAGGATTAGGTAATTGATGGTTATGATGGTAGAGGAGATTTGGTACTTAGTGGCTGTGATGGTACATGGGATTGAGTAGTTTATGGCTATGATGGTTTTGTGATGTCAGAAGGTAAGGTACATTGATTTTTGTTGTGTCCAACTTGACGGTTGTTAAGACATCGACAAGTGTACCGAATCGTATCATGTAATATTAAATGGTAAGACCAAGTATTATTTCCCTAGAGACTCACGGCCTAAACAGTTATTTGATTTCTTGATTAAATAAGACTTGAGAACAAAATCATTTGGTTTATAATGCAAAAATTAAACATGAATGCAATTTTGATCAATTGACAAGAAAATGTGAAGGTGGATTGTTTATAAAATATGGAATGAATATGTTGTTTTGGCTTAGATTTCTCCTATCCACTCTCATGCATATAAGAATTCGTCTTCTTCATTAATGTTAATGCCACTTTCTAATTTACTTAAAACCCGATGTCTCGGCGAAGAAAGCCTATCCTTAATTACTAGTTTACAATGTCTTGTCTCCCTAGCAATCAATTCTGCATATGCACAGAAGCTTAAGCCAACCAAAACTCGTATCCCCATCCCTAGGTAATACTACTTTTGGGAGAGATTCCTCAGATCTAGATTGCCTCGTATGTGTCCATATCAACGAAATCAATTATCATGCTATGAATGAGTTAAACAAAGCAATGCATGGAGTATAAAGGAAAAACCCTAACAATTAATGAAAGAAGCATTTGTAATATAAATAAATTCAAATACATGAGAGTTTCAAAGGATTACATCTTTTCCCTAATAAAAAATGGAATTTAGTTCCCCATTATCATGGAGAAACTAGATGAATAATGGAAAAAATGAGATAGAAAAACCCTAAAAGTTGAAGACGGAGGCTTTTGCATCCAAATTCACCTTCAAGGAGTGAAAGATTATGTTTCTACGCCTCTTATGTTTAAAGATACAATGCCTAGGACGTCCAAGTCCTTAAATAGATCAAAATAAAAACAGAAAACACAGCCCAAGCCAGTCGCGAGCGTTCAGCGCGCCACTTAGGCGCCCAGTTTTTTATGATAACAGCACATTATTAATAACACATGTATTGTTTTGTGTTACATGCTCTATTCCTTATTGTGGATGATATCTTATTGAACATGTTTGTGTTGATATTGATATACGAATGCACAATCATTGAGCTTATATCTCATACATCATTTATGATTGCATTACATATGTTATAAAGAGAAAACCACATGCACAACTTACATTGTGTGGCATAACTGCAAGTTTTAAGTCGAATTTAAAACTCGTGTCTATGCACAAATTTTCAAAAGCAGTGTTGTGAGTGATTTTGCATTGAAAAGTTTTTCAAACTGAGCTGATGTGCCTAAGTTGACTACATGTGCAGTGGATCCGACTTAGTTAATTGTTTGATTTGAAATTCAGTTATGCTTGTGTACAGTAACAACTATATTTCAAAAGTTAGTTAAAACATTTATGATAGTCAACTGTATTAATTGCAAAATCAATTTGGTTATTGTTGACTGCTACTATTTGACTTAACTGTTATAATTGTTTGAGGACAGTCGACTTGATCAGTAGTTTAGTCGACTACAAGATTGACTGATTTATAGAAAACTATAAATAGACGTACCTTAGTTGATCACATGAGACTTTGGAAATTTTAACACTCTTATTTTGATTTACAGATTGTGATCTCTGAAAATTTGCTCAGAGAACTCATCAAGAAGACCGTGATGATTTATCTTTGAGGAGGTTCTTTGAAGGAGACTATATTGTGCTTACTGTTTGATCAAATTCTGCACAGCTGGTGTATTCTTGTTGATCAAGACTGCCTTCAATCTACTAAAGATTGGTTTTTCCTGTTGTGATTATAGGAGGTTGACTCATGGATTTTGTACACTTTGAGGATTGTTCAAAGTGGGTTTGAAGATTGCAGAAGAGGGGATATCTTGTTGCAGATCTTTGTGTGTACTGCCTATATTTTGGTTAGAGGGTTAGAGAGGTCTTTTATATTTTTTACGTGGAGGTCTCTATAAAAGCCTTGTTGTAAAAACCTTAACCACTGTAGTGTATTTGCTTTTGGATTATGGAAGGACACTGGATGTAAGCATTGATGTCGAACCAATATAAAAACCTACGTTTGATTTCTCTATCCTTAAACTTTTACATTCTGTCGACTTACTTGTTTACGTAGTCAACTTTATTTTTCTGCTGCACTTAGAATTTTCATTCCTTGTGATTCAAGAAACTTTGTAAAGGTTTTTACTTTGAGAAAAAGATTTAAAAAAGAATCTGATTTTGAAACCTCACCAATTCACCCTACCTGTTGGTGTTGAAACGAAGCCAACCTTTTTCCAACAATTGGCACCAGAGCTGGTTTTCATAAAATATTTGAAAAACTAGTTGACTTCGTTTTTCCTTGAATCGACTATATACCTGGGGATGACTTCCAGTTTTCAAACTTTTGGTTAAGGTGCATTTACAAACCAACCACCTCTGTTTGCTGGTGAAAATTATCCTTTCTGAAAAATTTGAATGCAAATCTTTCTTGAATCCGTGGATAGAGGAATTTGGGATGCAACTTTGAATGGTCCTTTTGAGCCTACTCATATTATTGTTGGAAAAACTGTTTTGAAAATTTTTTTTGAGTTGTCTCAAGAAGAGAATAAGAGAGCACAATATGATGTCTAAGCTTGAAATATCATTGCCTCTACACTAATTGTTGATGAATTTTTTAGGATATCTCAATGCAAATCTACCAAGGAGATGCGGGATGTCTTGGAAGTCACTCATGAAGGCACTAATGAAGTCAAGAGAGCAAGGAAAAATTCTTTGATTCAAGAGTATGAACTTTTTAGGATAAAGGCTGGTGAAACAATCTATGAAGTCCAAAAAAGGTTCACACACATTGTAAATCACCTTATGCCTCTTGGCAAAGTCTTTGACAAGGAAGAGATCATTATCAAGATTTTGAAAAGTCTGAACAGATGCTGGCAACCCAAAGTCACAACAATCTTTGAGTCCAAAGATCTTAGAAGCATGAATATGGCTACCTTGTTCGACAAGTAAGAGAACATTAGTTAGAACTTGGAAGGTTGAAGGACGAAGAAGAGATTGAAGAGAAGAAGTCCATTGCATTGAAAGCAACAAACAAGAAAGCCTCAAAGTCAGAGGAAGAATCAGATGCAGAGATGGACAACAATGAATTGAAGACCATGGTGGTAAGAAAATTTACTCGACTTATGAAAAATAACAGTCAACTTACTAACCATACAGGTCACAACAAAGTCAAGAAAGCTCACACGTCAAGTGTTGTCCAATGCTATGAATGTGGAAAAGAGGGACATATCAAACCAGATTGTCCAAACCTGAAGCCAAAGTAGAAGATTAACAGAAGGTTTCCTCAAGACAAAAGCAAGAAGCAAAAAGGAGCTTATATTGCTTGGGAAAACAGTGATTCGGACTCTTCAAGTGATGAAGGTCATGATCAAGAGTTAAACATCTGCTATATGGCTAGAGCATCATTGACTGACTATGACAGTGACACAGAGTTCGAGCAAGAACCGATTGAAGTCAAATATGACCTACAGCTGGATGCATTCAAGGAAATTCATGTTGAAGCTATGTGACTCCAGTACAAGATTAATCGACTTAACTCTGATAGGAAAGATTATGAATATATAATTAATAATCTTGTCACTGATAATGAAAAATTACAGAAACAATTAGATGAAGCCTTATTGTCTGCTAAAGAAGTTAAAATTGAAACTGTTACAATAAAAAACAATGTGATAAATGCCTTGCTCATATGAAACAAATAGATTACTTGACTAGCACGCTAGCCAAATTTACTCAGGGTAGAGAAGATTTGAATGTTGTATTGAAATATACTGACAAAGCTATTAATAGACAAGGCATTGGTTTTAAAGCTAATTCTAATAGGTCCAATACAAGAAAACTTTCATATTTAAGCAAACCTATCAAACATGCTTGCTTTTATTGTAATTGTGTTGGGTACACTGTTAGAAACTGTTACTACAGAAGAGTTGGATTTCCTAAAGGTTTATATGTGTGGATTCCTAAGGAACATCTGGCCTCAACTAACAATCAAGGACCTAAGTTCAAATGGGTACCCACAACAAAAACTTAAACTATTTTGTAGGAATTTCAAACAGGTGCAGTGAGGACTCAAGGACAAACTACAATGGCTATATCAAACATCTTGAGTATCTGCAACTAGTAACATGTATTAGCTTACTGCATCGTGCATAAATAGATTGATTGTTTGATAATTGATTGTTTGTTGATTGTATGACTGATTAGTTAAATGTTTTGCATGAAAAATAATTTTCACGACTTTTAGTCGACTCAATTATGAGCCTAGTCGATTTTGTGTCTCTGTATGTATGTACCCTATTTTGAAATCTCATGTCATACATAGTCAACTTAGTTTTTATCAAAATAGGCTGAATGATTCTGCTTTGGGCCTTACAAAATTTAAAAATTTAAAATAGGTCATTTCTAGGTTTGGTCTCTTGCTCCATATTTGTCCGTCCTGTCTGAGGTGTACTTTATTTCTGACACTAGCGCACATACTATTTGTGTATTTCCAATGATCCTTGACTGAATTTTGTGCATCCTGAGTGTCTCTAGAAATGGCCTCTTCACCTCATCTCTCAAGAAAAGGGAAAGCAAACTGCATCGCAACTGTTAGAGAAGCTAATGTGAATGGCTGGATAAGCGATGATGACTCTCGAGTGAGATTTATTGATGGGTGTCCTAAAGTTGTTGTCTCACCAAGGTATCTTGACTTGAGATTATTTGGAAGGGAAAACTTTAAATTTCCTGAATGGATTGAGACTTAAAATTTGTCGACTTTGGTGCAAATGAATGGTGAATGGTACCCTAATCTTGTTAGAGTGTTCTATCATCACTTAAAGATTGTTAATGGTGACATCTGCTCAAGAGTTAAAGGTACTAACATTTTTATCAATAATGATGTCTGGCAGCAGACCACTAGGTTGAAGGCTGAACTCGTCTACCCAACACTCAAATAAATCATTGGTTAAACGAAAAGGATCTCCATAGAGGGTGGCTCAGACTTCCTGTAAGTCAAACAAGAGAAAACATTTTTCTACATGAAGATCTCAGAATTGAAGAAATGGTCCTTGCACACATGCTGACATGGGTGATTCTTCCGGGAAGATAGATGCAAGATGAAATTACCACCGAGGATGTGTTTCTTCTGCATGCTATCAAGAATAATATACCCACCAACTGGGTGGAAGTGTTAAAGGATCACATAACCAAAGTTTCTCGTAGCAACCCTCACTACTTGCCTCACGTTGTCCTCATAAGCAATATACTTGTTCTTCAAGGGGTGAATACCTATGGAGAATAAAAACGTTCTTGCACCTATAAAAATGTTATAAATCTTAACACCCTTGTGTCATTTAGGCTAGTTTGGACTGAGAAAGGATGATGCTTTAAAGATGAAGAAAATCAAATGTGTCGTTTTGGAAGCACCTCTACTAAATGTGGACTAGAATCTAATCATGTCTCCAACAACAATTGTGAGATTTTTTTCTGCTAATCCATTTCAATTAATTATTGACAAGCTCGATCAGCTTAAGACAAAGGTTAATCTCATTTCGCAACTTAAGAAGAGTAAAGACACATCAGAGGATGAATTTATGAATTTAGTTGGAGAAGGAAAGGAATAACAATACGCTTCATTTTGTGGTCTTGAGTCCTTTGTTTCTGTCTTTGTTATATGCTTACTTAGATTGTTCTTAGTGTTGTTTTTTCTTTTGTTAATGGCTTAGTGTTGCCATTATATCTTGTTCTTGTTTTGGTCTATCAATTGTAATACCCTTTTGAACAAGAAATGAAATTAATTTTTTTGATTCAAATTCATTTGTTTTAAACTGCTTGATTGAATCTGTTTTGGATTAATATTGAATCGACTGAGTGATCATTGAAGTTGACTATGCACATACTTACTGTTGCATTAACTGTGTTGCATACTCACTTCTTATCTGTTAAATTTCTTGCATTACTATGATTCTAAAATGCTTGGTCTTCAAAAGACTTTGAAAGGTTTTGCAGGAAACATTGCTTTGGAACTTACTGCTGGAATCATATCTGTCTGGAAAGCAATGAAATCGACTTAGTTATTGGATCAATCGACTTATCAATTAAAGGGGGTTATAAATTCCATTATTTGGAATTTGCTTATTAAGTTGCTTGATCATTTTATATCAATTTTCTTCAATATATCTTTGTTCTTATATGACTGTTTTGCAATGAGATTATATTGTGAGATTGTTGATAGTTGTATCTTTGCTTAATTGAATTGCTTACAATCATATCTCTGATACAATCTTGATACGAACTGATTATATGCTCTGATATCTGTGTGACTACATTGTGCATCTAAATCTGATTTTGTTGTATGCATAATGACAGGGGGAGCATTACTTGATTGCATAGATTTTTCACATGCCTATATTCTAGGCGGAGTTTACATATTCATGTGAATATTTGTGATAGGGGGAGCATCATTGCATATTTAATCTGTTTACATTGCTTTATTCTGATGCATCTCTTGTATTTCATGTTATCAATATATCCATATCTGAAAGCAAACCTTTTTTGCTAATGCACAAAGGGAGAGAAATGTGTGAAAAGCTAGATTAATCTACTTATTTTGCTTGATATGTGATCGTTTGCTTGATATTTTTCATTCAAAGTAATTGAGTTGAAATATGTCTGAAATGATCTTTTGTTTGCTCTGATTTACTGGAATATGCTCTAATAGACTAAAAAGATCATTTAATCACTTGTATCTACTGATTGATTATATTTGCTCTGATTTCTAGTGATTAATTAAATGTTTATGAGTTGTTTGAGTACAAACACGGTTGCTTGTTAATCATGGTTGTGCACCATCAAAAAAGGGGGATATTTTGAGATTGTTGATAAGGGAAGCACTAGTTTAGCTAACCTTAATCTCACAGTGCTTTAGTCACTCTGGTTTTTTATGATGACAACACATTATTAATAACACATGTATTGTTTTGTGTTATATGTTCTATTCCTTATTGTGGATGATATCTTATTGAACATGTTTGTGTTGATCTTGATATATGAATGCACATTCACTGAGCTTATATCTATGTCGCAACCGGTGTCGCGACGGAACAAAGATCCAAAAAAGAATTGGGTTTGGAAAAGAGATTTTGGAGTCGCCACCATAGTTTATTCTGGAAAACTACGGAAAAACCATAAAATGATAAAGCACGGTCGACGAAAACCAAAGATTGGGTTCGGGAGTCGGTTACGTGTAGGGAAGCTATTAGCACCCTACAACGCCTGCCCGAAGGCAGTACCTTTAATTAAATATGCGATTTTGATGTGGTTTTCAAAAGGTTTAACTATCCCCAAAAAAGACGTTATAAAGAAACAAAATATATTTTTTTTGTTTTTTTTTTTGTGCCCGACAAGCATTGACCTTGCTCCTACGTATTCTCAATATGAGAAATCAGGGTTACGGAGTTCTAGCTAAAAAATTGTTTGTTTGTTTGAAATCATGGATGTTTTATGTTTTTGTTATTTTTATGTGAGAAAAAGAAAAGGTCTCAGCACGAGGACGATGCGAACGATGACACACGCGCTTAAACCTTTAAAACTTTTTGTTTTTAAAGAGGAAAAGGTTTTAGCACGAGGATGATGCGAACGATCACACACGTGCTCAAACCTTTAAAACATTTTTTATTTTTTTTTCTTATAAAAGAGAAAAGATCTCAGCACGAGGATGATGCGAGCGATCACACACGCGCCTAAACCTTTAAAACATTTTTTGATATTTTTTATAAAAGAAGAAAAGGTCTTAGCACGAGGACGATCCAAGCGATCACCCACCCACTTAAACCTTTAAAACATTTTTTTATATTTTTTGTAAAAGAAGGGAAAAAGGTTTTTAGCACAAGGCTTACGCGAACGGTCACACGTGTGCTTTAACCTTTTAAAAGATATTTTTATTATTTTTTTATAAAAGAAGGGAAAAAGGTTTTTAGCACAAGCCTTACACGAACGGTCGCACCTGTGCTTTAACCTTTTAAAAGATATTTTTATAATTTTTTTTGTAAAAGAAAGGAAAAAGGTTTTTAGCACAAGCCCTACGCGAACGGTCGCACGTGTGCTTTAACCTTTTAAAAGATATTTTTATTATATTTTTGTAAAAGAAGGGAAAAAAGGTTTTAGCACAAGGCCTATGCGAACGGTCGTACGTATGCTTTAACTTTTTAAAATGTATTTTTATTATTTGTATGAAAAAAAAGAAAAAAAAGTTTTTAACACAAGACCTACACGAACCGTCGCACGTGTGCTTTAACATTTTAAAATGTATTTGTATTATTTTAATTTTGTAATTTTTATTCTATGAGAATAAAAATACTTAAATTATAATACATGGCTATAATAATTACAAGTATTTCAAAATAAAATAAGAGAAATCTAAATAAAACTAAGTTAAAAAACAAAACATGTTATTAAAAAGATGTTAACTATCAAAGAAATAATAAAAACTATTTTTTTAATTTTATAATCTTATATTTTTGGTTAAAACCCTCATTTGGTCCTCATATTTGTATGGCAATCTCAATTTGGTCATCATATTTTTTTTTGTCTCAATCGGGTCCTAATATTTGTAAAAACGAGCCAATTAAGCCCTCTCCGTTAAATAATCAGTAACGCCGTTTACGTGTGATGAGTTGTGATTTGTTTTAGCTGTCGTGGCAATATATATTAATTTAGATAGGTATTAGTTGTATAATGAAGTATTCCACGTGGCAAACGTCTTATGTTGTTAGTAGTAAACAGAGTTCTTCTCCTCTCTCCCCCTCTACGTCCTCTCTTGTCACTGCTCCACCGGCACCACCAACAACAACCACCACAGTCCAACTACAATCTAATGATCCAGACACGAAATTAAATCCAAAAAAAGCAAACTCACGAATTCAAGCTAACAAATACGAACACAGAATCAAAATCCCAATACAACTCCAATGATAAAAAACCTGCATAGAAAATCCAATGAATATCCCATAAATCCCAATTTCAAGACCACAATACTGGAACAGAAAATCCAAATAGAACCCAATAAAGAATCAGAGAAAAATAAAGGGGAAAGGAAGCTTGCATCCTAAATCAAAAAAACGAAGGGAAGTAGAAAACCCTTGAAATTAAAAACCCAATGTGCAGAAATCCGTATGGCCTCAGCCCCTTCCCTTCCATTTCACGAACCAAACCAATAGCCTCCTCAACTGTGGGGTTTCTCTACAAAACGCTGCAACAAAGGACGTGTAAACAATGTAAAAGCCTTTTCTCACCATCTCCCCAAACAATGCCCACGCCGAATCCAAATCCCCAAGCAAGGCGTTAAAACTGACGACAGTAACGGAGACTTCGTGCTCCTCCGCGTAACGGCAAACGTGGAACGCGACTCCGTTAGCCTGGCCTGCGCGTAGGCTTGGATGAGAAGGTTCACGACGACACTCCACCAGCGACCCTCCTTCAAAGACCCCAACTTGCGTGGCCCACAACTCCCTCACCGCCCTAAAACTCGTCTGCAACCTCCGTGGAATCTACGGTACCGGCAAGTCCGACTGCCGGAACATCTACAGCACGACGATCTGGCTCCATCACCACCACCCCAAAACCCTCGCTGCTAACATTCCCTCCCTCACTGATAAGTTTTTGAAGCATGATAAGGAGAGGTTTGAGGCTTACTTGGAGGATGTGAAGTCAGGGAAAAGTACTATTGTTGCTGGTGCTTTGCTTCCCCATCAGATCATAAGGTCATTGGATAATGGGGATTGTGGGGATGTGGTTGAATTGCAGTGGAAGAGGGCGGTTGATGATTTGAAGAAGAAAGGGACGATGAAGAGTTGTTTGGCTGTTTGTGATGTGTCTGGGAGTATGGAGGGGTTGCCCATGGAGGTGTGTGTGGCATTGGGGTTGTTGGTGTCTAAGTTGTGTGAGGAGCCTTGGAAGGGGAAGGTTGTGACTTTTTGTGCTGATCTTCAACTTCATTTGATTAAAGGGGATGATCTCAAGTCGGAGAAGGAGTTTGTGATGAACATGGATGCGGGCTGGAACACTGATTTTCAGAAGGTGTTTGATCTGATCTTGGAGGTGGCTGTGAGTGGGAATCTGAAAGCTGATCAGATGATAAAAAAGTTGTTTGACACGTGGAATGTTTCATTATACAACCAACCCCATCTAATTTAATACATATTGACACGACAGCTAAAAAAAATTACAACTCATCACTAACAGACGACGTTACTGATTATTTAACGGAGAGGGCTTAATTGACTCGTTTTTACAAATATTAGGACCCGATTGAGACAAAAAAAAATATGATGACCAAATTGAGATTGCCATACAAATATGAGGACCAAATGAGGGTTTTAACCTATATTTTTTTAGAAAACAGATGCTTAAGAAAATGTTACTATTAAGAAGACCTGACACCACTTTTTTTATGTGCCGTTTTCTTTTTTTATCTTTTAGTTTTTATGTTTGTTACACCGCTTTTATTAACAAATAAAATTAAAGTTTAATATAAACGAAATAATTAATAAAAATAAAATACAAAACACAAGAAAATTATTATAATAGCCAAACAAATTTTAAAAGAGTAAAGAAAATAAAAATGAAAAAAACGAAACAGCTAATTAATTACACAAATATTAAGAGGATAAAAAACAACTAAGTAAGGATAGGGGTGTAGATGTAAAAACCTTCATCAAATCAAGCTCCCAAACCTTTTAGGGTTTGCCTCCATTTCCTCCGATGGGCAAGCTGCAACTGGTCAGCAGTTCCACCTCTGCACCCTTCAGCCTTTTTCTCTTTGCCAAATGAATCAATCAAATCAATGCACCAACCAAAGCAAAACGTCACATTGGTGCAGGTTGTAACAACAGCGTGTGCCCCCTTTATAAACCAACGTGCTTCTTCAAGGTAAGGAAAAGGAAAAAATTCCTCAAATGTTGTAACGTATTGGAAGCTCTCCCCTCAAGACATTGCTATGCTAAACCTTTTTCATTCAATGAGAAACTCAAAAGAAAAAAATGTTTCAGCCTTGCATAAATGAAAACGGAGAAGAGAGTGTGCTTTTTTTTTCATTCATCAAAATGCAACCACATCAATAACATTTTGAAAGCTCCCCTTAAAAACGTTCAAAAGCCAAAATAGTATAGCGGCTTCCCCTTTCGTAAAAAGAAGAATGGTCCTTTTAAAGTGGCGGTTGTTGTCCTAATATTAATTGGTCCTAGGCCTGGTGCCCCATTTCTTACAAAAAAAAATCCCCTCATCACCGTGGAGCACCCCTTCCCTTTAATTACCACTATTTTTTTTCATTTTATTCACGTGGTCCTTTTTTTTTTCTTTTTTTTCTTTCCCTTTTTAGTTTCGCTTTGTTTTCTTTTTTTTTTCTCTTTTTTTCGTTTCTTTCCTTTTTCCTTTATTTTCGTTTTCCTTTTTTTTTGTTTTCATTTTTTCATTTTTTTTCTTTTTCTTTCTTTTTTTTACTCCCTTCTTTTTCTAAGAGTGTGTTCACTTGGGGGTGATCGGAGGTGATTGGGGGAGAGTGATTGAGTGGATTTGAGGATAATATTTTTTGTTGTTTATTTGAATGAATTTGGAGGTAAACGAGAATGAATTTTGAAGTAAATTTTTTTAATTTGTCATATAAACTAAATCCTACATCAATTCTCACAAACTTTATTTCAAAATTCACTCTCGTTTACCTTCAAATTCACTCAAATAAATAACAAAAAAAATTATCCTCAAATTCACTCAATCACTCTCCCCCAATCACCTCCAATCACCCTCAAGTGAACACACCCTAAAAAACTAATCAAATAATAAAAATAAAGTAAAATAATAGTAAAAAAAATAACATTAAGTCTTATTATTTACTCACCCGGACAAAATTGGGTGATGACAATCTGATACATCATTTATGATTGCATTTAATATGTTTTCAAGAGAAAACCACATGCACTTTTATGAACTTACATTGTGTAACATAACTGCAAGTTTTAAGTCGACTTCATTATTAAACATTTGGATTAAAACTCGTGTCTCTGCACAAATGTTCAGAAGCAGTGTTGTGAGTGATTTTGCATTAAAAAGTTTTTCAAACTAAGCCGATGTGCCTAAGTTGACTTCATGTGCAACGGATTCGACTTAATTAGTTGTTTGATTTAAAATTATGTTATGCTTGTGTATAGTAACGAATATATTTCAAAAGTTAGTTAAAATATTTATGATAGTCAACTATATTAATTGCAAAATCAATTTGGTTGTTCTTGACTGTTTGAGGCAATACCTTTAATTAAATATGCGACTTTGATGTGGTTTTCAAAATGTTTAACTATCCCAAAAAAGACGTTATAAAGAAACAAAATATAATTTTTTTGTATTTTTTGATGCCTGACAAGCATTGACCTTGCTCCTACATATTCTCAATATGAGAAATCAGGGTTACGTAGTTCTAGCTGAAAAATTGTTTGTTTGTTTGAAATCATGGATGTTTTATGTTTTTTTATTTTTTATTTTTAAGTGAGAAAAAGAAAAGGTCTCAGCACTAGGACGATGTGAACGATGACAACGCGCTTAAACCTTTAAAACTTTTTGTTTTTAAAGAGGAAAAGGTTTTGGCACGACGACGATTCGAGCGATCACGCACGTGTCCAAAACTTTAAAACATTTTTTATTTTTTTTTCTTATAAAAGAAAAAAGGTCTCAGAACGAGGACGATGCGAGTGATCACACACGCGCCTAAACCTTTAACAAATTTTTTGATATTTTTTATAAAAGAAGGAAAGGTCTTAGCACAAGGACGATGCAAGCGATCACACACCCACTTAAACCTTGAAAACATTTTTTTATATCTTTTGTAAAAGAAGTGAAAAAGGTTTTTAGCAGAAGGCCTACGCGAACGGACGCACCTGTGCTTTAACCTTTTAAAAGATATTTTTATTATTTTTTTGTAAAAGAAGGAAAAAGGTTTTTAGCACAAGGCCTACGCGAACGATCGCACGTGCACTTTAACCTTTTAAATTTGTATTATTTTAATTTTGTAATTTTTATTAAATAAGAATAAAAATACTTAAATTATAATACATGACTATAATAATTACAAGTATTTCAAACTAAAATAAGAGAAATCTAAATAAAACTAAATTAAAAAACAAAACCTGTTGTTAAAAAGGTGTTAACTATCAAAGAAATAATAAAAACTATTTTTTAATTTTATAATCTAATATTTTTTTTAGAAAACAATTGCTTAAGAAAATGTTACTATTAAGAAGCCCTGACACCACTTTTTTTATATGCCGTTTTCATTTTTGATCTTTTAGTTTTTATGTTTGTTACGTCGCTTTTATTAACAAATAAAATTAAAGTTTAAAATAAACGAAATAATTAATAAAAATAAAATACAAAACACAAGAAATTTATTATATTAGCCAAACAAATTTTAAAAGAGTAAAAAAATAAAAGTGAAAAAAACGAAACAGTCAATTAATTAAACAAATATTAAGAAAATAAAAAACAACTAAGTAAGGATAGAGGTGTAGATGTAAAAACCTTCATCAAATCAAGCTCCCAAACCTTCTAGGGTTTGCTTCCCTTTCCTCCGATTGGCAAGCTGCAACTGGTTGGCGCTTCCACCTCTGCACCCTTCAGCCTTTTTCTCTTTGCCAAATGAATCAGTCAAATCAATGCACCAGCCAAAGCAAAACGTCACATTGGTGTAGGTCGTAACAACAGCGTGTGCCCCCTTTATAAACCAACGTGCTTCTTCAAGGTAAGGAAAAGGAAAAAATTCCTCAAATGTTGTAACGTATTGAAAGCTCTCGCCTCAAGACATTGCTATGCTAAACCTTTTTCATTCAATGAGAAACTCAAAAGAAAAAAATGTTTCAGCCTTGCATAAATGAAAACGGAAAAGAGAGTGTGCTTTTTTTTTTTTCAGTCATCAAAATGCAACCACATTAATATCATGTTCAAAGCTCTCCTTAAAAACGTTCAAAAGCCAAAATAGTATAGCGGCTTTCCCTTTCGTAAAAAGAAGAATGGTCCTTTTAAAGTGGCGGTTGTTGCCCTAATATTAATTACTCATGGGCCTGGTGCCCCATTTCTTACAAAAAAAATCCCCTCATCACCGTGGAGAACCCCTTCCCTTTAATTACCACTATTTTTTTCATTTTATTCACTTGGTCCTTCTTTCTTTTTTTTTCTTTTTTTTCTTTCCCTTTTCAGTTTCTCTTTGTTTTCTTTTTTTTTTCTCTTTTTTCATTTCTTTCCTTTTTCCTTTTTTTTCGTTTTCCTTTTTTTTTCTTTTTCTTTCTTTTTTTTACTCCCTTCTTTTTCTAAAAAACAAAGTAAAATAATAGTAAAAAAAATAAAATAAAGTCTTATTATTTACTCACCCGGACAAAATTGGGTGATGACAATCTGATACATCATT
>NC_028358.1:19362385-19363609 GCF_000741045.1 Vigna radiata var. radiata | reverse complement strand
TGAACTTACATTGTGTAACATAACTGCAAGTTTTAAGTCGACTTCATTATGAAGCAAGTCGATTAAAAATCGTGTTTCTGCACAAATGTTCAGAAGCATTGCTGTGAGTGATTTTGCATTAAAAAGTTTTTCAAACTGAGCCGATGTGCCTAAGTTGACTTCATGCGCAACAGATTCAACTTTATTAGTTGTTTGATTTAAAATTATGTTATGCTTGTGTATAGTAATAAATATATTTCAAAAGTTAGTTAAAATATTCATGATAGTCAACTATATTAATTGCAAAATCAATTTGGTTGTTCTTGACTGCTACTATTTGAGGCAGTACCTTTAATTAAATATGCGACTTTGATGTGGTTTTCAAAATGTTTAACTATCCCCAAAAAAGACGTTATAAAGAAACAAAATATATTTTTTTTGTTTTTTTTTTTGTACCCGAAAAGCATTGACCTTGCTCCTACGTATTCTCAATATGAGAAATCAAGGTTACGTAGTTCTACCTGAAAAATTGTTTGTTTGTTTGAAATCATGGATGTTTTATGTTTTTTTTTTTTTTTATTTTTATGTGAGAAAAAGAAAAAGTCTCAGCACTACGACGATGCGAACGATGACAACGCGCTTAAACCTTTAAAACTTTTTGTTTTTAAAGAGGAAAAGGTTTTAGCACGAGGACAATTCGAGCGATCACGCACGTGTCCAAACCCTTAAAACATTTTTTATTTTTTTTTCTTATAAAAGAGAAAAGGTCTTAGCACGAGGACGATGCGAGCGATCACACACGTGCCTAAACCTTTAACAAATTTTTTGATATTTTTTATAAAAGAAGGAAAGGTCTTAGCACGAGGACGATGCAAGCGATAGGGGGGTAGATGTAAAAACCTTCATCAAATCAAGCTCCCAAACCTTCTAGGGTTTGCCTCCCTTTCCTCCGATTGGCATGCTGCAACTGGTTGGCGCTTCCACCTCTGCACCTTTCAGCCTTTTTCTCTTTGCCAAATGAATCAGTCAAATCAATGCACCACCCAAAGCAAAACATCACATTGGTGGAGGTCGTAACAACAGCGTGTGCCCCCTTTATAAACCAACGTGCTTCTTCAAGGTAAGGAAAAGGAAAAAATTCCTCAAATTGTGTAACGTATTGGAAGCTCTCCCCTCAAGACATTGCTATGCTAAACCTTTTTCATTCAATGAGAAACTCAAAAGAAAAAAATGTTTCAGCCTTGC